>NC_054084.1:34351498-34503998 GCF_017562075.2 Anopheles merus | reverse complement strand
CACTCTATCGACATCGGTTCTGTCGTGGTTTAGTACCTTTTTTTGTAGCCAAGTGTTTTTTAGTAAATCGCGCTTACTTACAATTTATTGCAAACATTAAGGTTAGCAGGAGCGATAGCGAACGGGGCTAATAAATTGCTCTCACACACACACATACGTGCACACATACAACTTACACACAGGATGGTGGAATATTTATTGTATAGAATAGAGAGCCGAAAATAAGGAGAGGGGAGAAGAGAAAAGAGGAGAGCGTGTGACAGAATGAAGCTAGCATACCGATCAAAGCAATCGGTCCTCCCCTCACCTGTGCGATGTACTTATTGGTTGAAAATTGGAACACAAATACACATCCACACACACACATCACTGAATCACTAAAACTAGCGTGGTAAATAGGCTGAAGGAATGGTGGGTGGATGGCAGTTACGCACTCCAGTTTGTACGATACTTGTCTAGAATAAACTCCCCCCCCCCTCCTCTTTTTTCGCTGATAAATATAAAACATTCAGACATGAGAGTGTGTGTGTGTGTTCGTGTCGTTTGTGATCGATCGCAGAGCAAAAACGTAGCAATGGCACAACACGCGTGAATCAGTGCATCCCATCATTACCGAGACGTGCAAGGCCGTGAGCGTGCGTGTGTGTATGTCTGACGTGCATAATGAAATAAACGTATTGTTTTTTGATAATACAGAGCCATTGCAGAGTGTGTGTGTGTGTGAGTTATTTTGCGAAAATGGGTTTTTTGTTATTGAGAAATGTTTAAATAAATCCGATGGAGGCGCTTGGTGGTTTGCGTTGCTACAGGTGCGATGGTGAAAAGTTTCACTGAAACGTTGCACGTATCCTGATGGAGGGTTGCATTCAAATGTGGTCCTGCTATAAAACGGTCTATACTACAGATTGGTACATGAATAGAATTTTTAGCGATTATGTCATATCACAACACAAGACATGAACGTATTAATGAATATGATATTGAGAAATATTTAGTTTTCCATAAAAAATGTTTAAGGTAATTTAGTCGTGATGATCACATCGTTAAGCTAGCACAGAATTGAACAAATGGGTTATTTTTAACATTCATTTATAGAAAAACCAATAACATATGAATCTGCTATAAACATTTAGCCACTTTCCCAAACTCGATCGTAGAGTAGCGATAGTTGCAATTGCCTAGATACAACGGTTAATTTAATTTATTCAATGAGTATCTTGCTCAGTAATGCGAACAATATGGCAAATTTTTGTAAATCCATCCAAAGGAAACCACCATTTTATGTCATTTTGACAATCGCTTCGATCATTTCCGAATTCGATCGAGTTTGGGAAAGTGGCTGAATATCAACATGATTGATCTTACTTTATTTTAATCTCTTAGTTTTAATCTATAAAAAATGTAATATTTTCTCCTTACAATTCTATATCCTCGCCACACTCTTGGCTGAAATATTTCATGTGAAGGTGCCATAAAAGCACAGCCATAAAGCTAACCATACCATAAAAGCGTGCATCAACAGTTGCATGCAATATTTCAACAACTGAATAATGGTGCCAAGCTGAATGGATGAATTTAACGCGAGATTTTCTATTTTTTGCTTTTTTCTTGAAAATAATTGCTCTCTGAAGATAATGTAGATGCTCTCAGCAGATTTGTTCATTGAAGAAACCAAAAAAGAAAATACTCATGCTTTTCAATTTTAGACGCATTAAGATCAATAAATGTTTCTCACCCATTAAACAATATTTCAAAATGAAGTGATGAATATTAAAACTGTACCAGCGTGTACACACTTCACAGTGTAATTAATAGCACCAACTGCGACACTTCACTCTCATATACTTCCATTTAAAAAAAAGGCCACCAGCCAGCGTACGTATGCAAAGCCGGCAAACAATCGGAAACCGTCCACAGCGCACGCCAAGAATGAAAAGTAACAACCGAACAATAATCGTATCACGTAATCAACGCCCACACAAAAGCAGCACTTCATGCTTGAAGTGGAGATTAAGAGCAAAGTTTAGGGACTCAAACTTGCACCATCGGGATGAATTTATCACCAACCAGAAAGGTGGAGCGATGATGACGATGATGAGCAGGCTGGATGATTTATCACGATTTTCGGTGGCTTTTAGTCTTTTTGCCTTGCCTTCGCTGGGCTCCCGTAGCCTTTTTTGTGGTTATCAAAGTGTAAAGTTGTAAGTATGTGGGTGGGCGTTGGTGGGCGTACTATGCTTCCAAACTTGTCGCGTTAAGCTCATGCTATCATTGCCATCTTTTAATTGTAAACTCTTCTCAGAAGCGTAAAGTACGAATAGGACGCATTCAGCAGTGATTGAAACATTTCCAGCGTCATCGGATACACGTTACCGACTGTGATCTGTTCGATAGGAATAAGTACACAAGTGTAGCCTGTGAAGCATTGATACTTCTTCGGGTTGTAATTACCTCTAGTGGACGCTGGGCACGGATCGTCATCATGAGAAGCTTCTTTTTAATAGTTTCATCCACATTCAGCCACGGTCCGCTGTACGAGGCCTGTGCGATGGCCATGCTTTCCTCCCGCACCTCGTTCGAGTGCCAGTAGAAGGCAAATATTTGTGTGAGGATCATGAAAATGTACGCTCCAACGATAACGATCTGAGCCATCACACTGATCTGGAAAGGGGAAAACAAACAGTGAATGCTGCTTTGCTCGTTGGTTGGAAGTAGAAAATTACAATATTAAGTAAGAACAGCAGCGCGCACAGCATCAATCCGAACGACAGGAACTCTATCAGGCAGATATAGGTCACCAGATCGTTGAGATCTTGCACATAGCTGAAATTAAAACATACAAAAACTCTTTAATCATAAAATGATTCTATCGCTCTTCGAACATATAGACGAATATAGACACGACCTACCGAATAATTCGCTTGTGATCTTCGATCAGCTTCTGAAGCTTTCGGTTGAGCACCGCCGTGCTTTCGTTGAGCATTTCCGACCTGCGGAAGGTTTTCAGCTGATGCTGCAACGTTTTGATCTGCACCAGCCCGAACAGGGTGCTCGAGGCGAAGAAGCTCGTGTACGGAATGTACATACAGCACCCGGGGAACGTCAGCACCAGCTGGGTGATGTAGAAGATTTCGTACTGCGGTGAGTCGAAATTGTTCACGCCCGGTATGAACATCCCGTACGGTAGGCCCCGCTGCCCGGTAAACAGTGGGTACACAACGAAACACCCACTGATGAACGCACCGAGCGCGAGGTTGGAGATGGACAGGAAGCGAGCCCTTTTAGTGTACGTTGAGACGAGTTTCGTGATGACGTCATCGTTGATAGCCTTGAAAAGAAGTTTTTAGGCAAACGGCTAGCTAAAATGCTACATTCATTTGCATAGCCGCAGGCGAAATGTATTGCTCACTGCTCGATTGCTGCTCGAGCATGTGTAAGCGCCCGAAGGTATGCAATACAGTTCGAATCTCTTCCCTATCGCCCGCTTTGATCCGTTTGCGGAAAAGGAAACTTTCACTTACTCGTATTTCCTCGTACACGCTGGCCGCACCGGCCAGGAATGATTCGTACTTGTCCCGATTGTACACCAGTATCAGCGTGCGCAGCTGCATGTGAAACCGCAAGCGAAAACCCGCAAATTAATCAACCCCTGATCGGAGTTCCCCCCGCCCGAGGCCGGAATGCACTTACCACCGCGTTGAAATAGAGCACCGCAAAATAAGCATTAATAATGACCTCCTCGATGTTGCCCCAGGCCCGGTACAGGTCGGCAAACATGAACACGTTCAGCGCCGTCACCGGGATGATGCTGATGTACCGTCGCCAGTTGTGCACCAGCACGAATGACCAGAAGCGCCACACGCGCACATTCACCGACAGTAGTGGACAGTTGAGGACCTCCATTTGTCGTCGCTGGGACTTTTTGCTTTTTATTTCGTTTTGTTCCTCTAATTTTCAAGCACACCCCTAGAGTCCGAAATTTTGTCAGCTCCAGCAACCAGTCGCGCTGCTCGTAGTCCGAATGAAGTTATTAAAAACCACTTAGGGAATGATGCCGAAAGTGTTCGTACGAGCTGCTTTTAAACGAGTTTTCCATTTCTCACACACGCGTCCCAGGCCTTCTCGACACACCTGCTGCCAAGCGTATGGAACAAACGGGAAGCAGCAAACGGAATGAAAAATTCATCACCAAGGGTTTCATAAATGCTAGCCCGACCGCTCGTGGGACGGCCCTTGTCGGCTCCTGACCGTGGGACCGTGGTCGGTGGAAAATCTCTCACCCCTTTTGCCCGTAACAAATTTCTCGCGCTCATGTTCCCGCGGTAATGAATTAGATGAAACGGGGAAGAATTAAACCTTCTGGCCACCGGTTCACGTGTAGCAGCTTTCGCTTCTTCACTTTTCCCACTTTCGGGTGGAAAGTGCACACGAGAAGTGCTGGAGACGGACGATAGGTTCCCCCCTCTTCTTTTGATATTCAAAATGATTCTCCCTACACAAGGGGATACCGTCCAATTAGGGATACTTTTACCCGTGAAGTGGTGGTGCAGGTCGCTGAAGCCGCCAGGGATGGATAAAGGCTCGCGAGCGGACGGCTGTACACGGTATCCTTATTCGATAATTGGTGGTTTCCAGTGTCAAGCTCTATTATCCTTTTTTTTCGTGCTTTTCTAAAGATTCCCAGGTGACGACACCTTGTTAGTAAGTAAATTTGTCCCTTTTGAGGTGATATTTCGTGTTTCATACTTCCGGGCATTTCAATTTGAAATATTCTATAAAAATTTATAAGATTTTTTCCATAAAAATAGCATACTTCTAGGCGCATTTTATTGTTCCTGTTGAGTGGGTTGCATACTTTTTGGCGTTTCAATTTCATTTTTGAAATTACAAACGAAAACTGGAATTAAATACAAATTGCCTACAGTGAAATCTCCCTATGGTGAATCTCCAAGGAAACGGCAGCTTAGGCAGATATTCATGTACATATTCATATATTCATTCAGATATTCATTCTGTATTTCAAAGCGTGCATTACCCCTAACTGTTTGCAACCAGCTCAGCAAAACCTTGATAAACACTTGGTTTAATTTTTACCGAACCATTCTACGATTCTGCCGCCTGGGTCGGGAGTTTTATTTTTCCAGCCCCATCCAGCCATCGCACCCTTTAAACGGTTTGCGGTGTTGTCGTATTTTTGAACACTCCCCTTTTTCCCCCTTTTGCTGCTTGACGTGTTGTCGTAGCATAACGCCGGCGAAAGCCAACAATTAACGTCACTCCGGTCTCGGTGGTTAATATATTTGGACATGAGAATATCCAACGCAAAAGACGGTGGTGGTGAAACACACGCCACGTACAGCATATTGTGTGACAAAACCGCAACGGTGTTTGGCTTTACAAAAAAAAAAAAAGATAAAATAAAGTACAGAAACGCTTCTTGTGCACTGCGGAAGGTGGACAGCAAAAAGACCAAAACGAGCGCTTTAAAAGCATCATTTAATCGAAGTGTCTCGCTTCTCGGAACTGTTTGTAGCAATCGATTAGCGCAAGGCGCACAAATTCAATTTGTTTGCATTTGAAACGCCCCATTCGGCTGGTGCGCACCGAGGCGAAACATAGCGCTAGAGCTATCCGTGTATCCCGAAAGTCCTTTTTCGTGGAATTGCGCGTTTCTGGACGTAGATTTAGAAGCCTCGCGAGCTTTCAGAACGATTCGTTGAACGATTTCCGTGGCACCGGCAGTGCGCTGCAATCAATGAAAATTACAAAATGTTCAATCGCATAATTGCAACCGTTCATGGGTTCGCGGGATTGGGTCAGCACGCGTAATGCGTATTCGCTTTACAATTATCAATCCGCAGCGCAATGAACCTTTGCGCTCAACGAACCGTACCGAAAACCGTCGGCCGGAACTGCAGTCTCCTGCTCAAACAGCGTTCCTCTACGCGGCACATTTTTATTGGCCCCAAAATTATTCCCCAATGCATACACACTGCTACACTCGATGTGTTTTATGTCCCCTTCCCGTTCAGCCGAAAACTGCATTCCATTTCCTAGCCCCGTCCTGCGCCCCGCCTGACGATGCGATTACGCCTGACTTATAATTTCGGTATCGAATTGCAGGATTGCGAATCGAAAAAGTCAATCATAGCGAGCGATGCGAGTGGGTGTTGATGTCATTATCGAAGGATGCCGCAACGAGTTAACCACTGCAACGAACTTGTGCGGCGTGGAAGAAAGAGATAGGTAGAGAGTGCATGAGAGAGACGGCTGAGGGTGTACAGGAATGTCCAATTTGATCGATTACAGTGAAGTTGACTTTTTTAAGCCTTGAAACATTCAACCATCCAGCGGGAGAGCTGTGCAGTAGTGATGGGTAAATACAATTATTTTCCGGAGTCGGATCGATCCGACTCCGGTACCCCTCGGAGTCAGAGTCGGAGTTGCTCCGGACTGTTTAGCGGGGGTTGGTGCGCACTGGAAAATCTGCGGACTCATCTTCTCCGAGTCCGGATCAGTCCAGATCAGTCCAGATCAGTCCGGATCAGTCCGGATCAGTCCGGATAAGTCCGGGTCGGTCCGGATCAGTTCGTGTAAATTGTTAAACCTTTTCGTACATATTCGATGCCTTGCTTGAAAGTCAAAGAACTCATCGAGAATTGTCTAAACGATAATGGACAGTCATTTTGGGAATTAGCAATTGCAACGTCAATCTAAACTACTCGCCCGGACTCTACCGGACACGTTCCGACTCAGCCGAATTCACCAGGACTGATCCGAACTCATCTTGACCCCTCCGGACTTATCCGGACTCATCCGAACTCCTCCGGCCTCATCCAGATTGATCCGGACTGATCCGGACTGATCCGAACTGATACGGAGTAATCCGAACTGATCCAGACTAATCCGGCCTGATCCAGACTGATCCGGACTGATCCAAATTGACCCGAATTGAGCCGGACTGATCCAGATTGATCCGGATTGATCCGAATTGATCCGGACTGATCCGGATTGATCCGAATTGATCCGGATTGATACGGATTGATCCGGATTGATCCGGACTGATCTGGACTGATCCGGAGTCAAATCCGGTTACCATCCGGAGTCGAAGTCATATTTTGCGCACCGGAGTCGGAGTTGATCCATGGCTCCGCTCCGGATTACCCATCACTACTGTAACATCAAAGCATACCAAAAGCGGCATCATATTATTATGGTTTGAAGAAGATTCCTTGCAGCGAATTCCACCGGGATAAGCAATTAAGCAACCCACACACACACACACACACAAGCAAACAAACGCACAAAAATACACACCGACAAATAACCAAACCAGCAGCAGCGCAATCGTATCTAAATCCCACCATTCGGCATCCGGAGATTTCGAGCCATTGGGGCAGCAAAGCCTCTGGTCCATTAGAGGCAGCAGCAGCAGCAGAAAATCCCAAACCACATTAAGTGTAACCACGCAGCAGCGGGCATCGGTGCACGAGCGATTCTTGGAATGTTTGTCAAGGTTTGCCGTGCCCTGTCGCTGGCGAGTTCCTCGAGTTCGGGCGAACTTCAGCTTCAATTATTAAACTTGAAACAGTTGCCCATAAAGTGAGGGACCGCCATCCTTGTCATGAAATTTCACCGCACTACGAACGACTCTTGAACTGATGACGACGACGACGATGATGATGATGGTGATCGTGATGGCTGGTGAGCTAGGATCGAGTGTTGCGGCATTTCGTGTTTGAAAGGCATAATCCGGAAAAGTGGATAGTTGGTTGGCAAAAAGTTATCGTTTTTTTTTGAGGCGGTATTGAAAGTGGTGAAAGTACTTTTAATTAAAAAAAAAGCGAAGACCATAAAATTGCCATAGAAATTTGGTTTTACAAGAAATACTACAAAATAGCGTTGGACCGCTGTCAAAGTCAGCGTCTAGACCGATGACGCACCCCGAGCACCCAACACGATAGCGCCGCCAGTTCGAACAGAAATAGAATGCAGGGAGGTTATTTCTTTCAGCTGTCGTTAAGCATGAATTATGGAGCCTTCGCTTGTCGCCGGGCGCTTTTGGACCGGGCAGCTGGCACGAGCACAAAACCGGAACCGACTCGTAGGGCGACTACGACTACGGAGTGAACCTATAACCAGCACGCCAAAACTGCCGCGACGGCCGTGTTTTATTCACAACCAGCTTTTGATGTACAGCTGAATCATGGTAAAATGTAAAAGCGAATGTAATATTGCAAACGAACCCCGAAACGCAACCGGAACGCAATGAAATCCCATCAACATCAACATCCCGCCGGGAGGATGCTTTTTGATGGTGCATAAAATCACCCCCCCCCCCCGCCTCCTCGCCTAACGGTCTCACCGGGTTTTGGTGGCAGACTGACGGGCAACAAATTAGATTTTAGATTTTCACCGTCACACTGGTAGCGGTTGTGTGGCTGATGCGAATGCTCCAAAGTCGTGCCGTATTGGGAGTGTTATCTTGTGGCTATGGTGTAGGAATGATTCGCTATAGGGTGTAAATTGTTGTGCTTAAGTACGTAACTTACTTCCGCATGGGAAGCATTAGCTACATTGTACTCTGTTTGGAAATTGGGGAATGTAGAGATATTGTTCGTTAGCATTACAAGGTACAATGTTTTAGTTTTGAAAGAGCGTTAGGTAAGAGCTTATTATGAAGTCTAAAAATATGTAACATTACAAGGATAAATATGTCTTTTTGGTAGGTCGTTCAGAATCATTAAGATAGATACAAAAAAAAAACGAAATCCTCGTAAACAGGCCAGGAGTGTAACATAACGCCTAAATGTATGCAATTTTTGATTACAATAAATTCCAACTAGATTTTAGAGTCACAAAAGCCTCGCTGTGTGTGGAATGAGCGACATAAAACGTTTTTAATTGTTGTGCATACTTTCAGGCGCTTTACAGCTCAACGATCTTTGTAGCTTAGCTTGCGTTTATCCAATAAACCATCGGTCCTTGTTTTTGTTGCCCTCACTGGATCATCTCTTTTGTTTATCAAATATTTACTGACTTATTTTATTATTGTTTTTTTTAAATACATTTAAACGTCAATGAAGCTAATCCCTTGTTACGTGCAGTTTAAGTGCAAAAAGCTGCTTGATCCAAATTGTAGCACTACAGGAAGGAAGGATCAGCTTCTCAAACACCGAAATATGTAACGCTATCCGTGGAGCAGCAAACAGCTCCTGTTCGGTACGTTCATTACCCTACGGGACACACATACACAGAGCAATCAACGACCGCTGCTACCATTGTTTTATTACCACCCCCTTTTCCCGAAACCCGAAAATCCTGCCCGCACTTCGTCAATCCTTCGAAACACGCTGAAATCAGTCAACAGCTAAACGGGATGGAAAACTTTTTCCACAATTTCTGTTTTGCAAACCCACCCATCTGCCTCCCTCCTCCCTCCCCGCGCCACAATCCCACTGGGCAAATTAACTAATTGTGTGCGCACCGAAAAAGGCGGAAGCTGCTGTTGCGTTGCGTCTCATACGCGCCGTCAAACTTCCGGTACGCCAGTAGGCTCGAGGAGCTAAAACGCTACACCCTGCCACTGCTGCCACTGCTGCTGCTCCTGCTACTCATTAGCCAGGCAGGAAAGGGGGTTTCCACCCACCAGCCGGTACCATTTCGCTCGACACCGAACCGAAACATGTCGTCAAGCCGTTCAACAGTACGCGCGCATTTGGTGCAAAACGTGGAATAAAGCACACCACACGCGGGTAGCGCGGCTCTGACTGATTCCATCGCTGCCAACTGACGACGGGTTCAGCAACACCGTCACGGGCACGATCGATGGTGGAGGTTTTGTTTTCCCAGCACAACACGAAAACTCATGTGTATCTGTGTGCGTATGTATCTGTGTGGGTTTTTGTTGAGAAATGTCGTTGGAGCCGGTGTGGTGGCACATTTTCATTCCATCCAGCGCGGAAAGGAAAGTGCTTTTACGCGTACCGAGTGGCGTACCCGCGTGTTCATTACGCAGCAGCGGGACGGTTTTATTGAGCATGAGGGCGTACAAGAACACAAGCGCATACTCACTGCTTGTTCACTTCGATTCTCCGTGTCGCAGAGGGGGACTAAACGGCTAAAAATCCGCCCCAAAAACACTGACGCCACACTGACATTGTTTTGATAGTCGGGTGAAGTAAAACCGATGGTCTTGGACATGCAGGTACAGCGCTACATATCGCAGGTCAATTGAGTGGAAATAAGTAACACAGTGCCACAGTGGTCATTATTGCAGTAGGAGTGGCCAGTTTGGTTAACGATCATTAAATCGTGTTTTGTGAACGCAAAGGATCATAAACGATCGATTGGCTTTCTAATAGCAGCTGCAAGCAATGGCGACTATTCAGTTGGAGTTAACTAGTTGGAAGAGATGTTCATGCTTAAATGATACATATTGCATACATTTAGGCGTTATAATCTAAGTGTTGTCAATTGAATAAGAAAATACATTAAAGATTACTTCTCGCGCCTAACAGTATGCAATCGGGCATACAGTACAAGTCTTTTCGCCTCTGTTTACATTTCGGGAACTTGTGTATTTGCACCTGATAATAACAGCAGCAAAATCAATGTCCACAACTCATTCTTTCCTCCCCGTTCATTACCCGACGGACCATTAAAACTCCATTGCCAGCGCAACAAACAATGAAACATGAGTGTCCTTTCCCTTACTCCCGGCATCCGGTACGGTATGATAATTTCGTTAATTTATTGCCACCCCCAGCCCGCTTCCGCTGGACCGAAGCGCTTGTCCACGGAGGTCTTTCCCCAATTCGTGTGTAACCTTTCCTGGAGTTACGGTGGCTCTCAGCCTCACTACGTATTGAACTTTTCGGTGCAATTTGTCAAAAACTGTGCCACCGCGTCGGGCAGCACAGGTGGTTTGGCCGCTGTAAGGCCAAGCCGGGTCTGGGATCCTTTTTATTCGGCTGAGCTGAAAAACAGCGCCCGGGTCTACCGTGTGGTGGGGCAACACGACCGGCAACGATGGTCGGATGATAATGGACGATACTCGGATGGGCTTTTTTGTTGCTACCGCGCTGGACAAGTTCGAGCGCCGTTCGCTAACGACCTGCACTGCACGCTACGACTCTTGCAGGAAGAGACCGAAACAGGAGGGATGGCCGTCAAAAATTCGTTCGAATATTTGTGCACACTGGGTGGTAAAGGCCATTATTTGTTCGCATGCAAAAGATCGAAACCCGGTGATTGGGAGTTTTTACGCGCGTGTTCCGTGTTCAACTGTGCCGTGTGTCTGTGTGTGTATCGCTGGGAGGCTGTGCGAGACGGGTCGAATGGGAACATTGCTGACAGCTTGTTTTGTGATGCTTATGATGGGACTGCGCGTAAAACTGATGGTTTGTAAACAGTGTGCTTTGCGCCCTTCAGTGTCATTCTCTCGCTTGCTGGTGCTCTTTGTCTCTCTGTCTCTCTTTCAGAGCGTGCTAGAATGGTGTGTATTTGAATGAGGCTAGAAAAATACCGCCTGAACCGCCTTCCGCCAATGCTGCTGCTGGTGGTGGAGGAGCTGTACCCGTGATGATGTCCGATAACGTCAATAATGGTGCCCGATCTTGCGGGAATCTCTCGTGAGGGCCGGGCCAAACGTGCCAATGAAGCGTCAGCGAAAGCCCCATCGCTCCGGGTGCGGGTCCGTGGGAAGCAGTACGCTTGAGCAAATTCAACCAAACCGCTCCTTCGCAGTTACCGGGGCTGGCTGCGTGGGCAACCGGGAACAACCACTGTTTAACTATAATTAATTGGAAGTTCACTGATAAAACCACCTCCGTGCCCACTGGCTCCTGCTTCACCTTCTAAGCGCACACTGCGTGCCGCGTTCTAAACCAGGGACACAGGCCAACGGAGATCGTTATAGCCACCACCACCACCACAATCTGACCATACTGTGCTCGTGGGAAATTAATTTTACAGCAGTGCAAAAACAAACTGCTCATCCCAATCACCCAACCATTACTGTGCTGCGTCGACCGTCGATGGTCACGATGGAAAAAAGGCACGATTCTCGGGCAGCGTATTGGGGGAGAGGGGAACTGTTTGCTTTGATAAATATTTCCCCATAATACAAGCCGCACCCTGCAGGGAGGGAGCAAATGAGAATAGCTATCTAAAAACGCTCCAATCGGATGTTTGTAATCGTGTGTTTGTACGCGCATTCAGGGCACGTTCTCATAACTCCTTTGCGGTGGGAGGTTTTGGGTGGACCAGTGTGTGTGTGTGTGTGTGTGTGTGTGTGTGTGTATGTATATGTGCTTATATCCTCTTTTGATTAACGGCCACAAATGCAGCCACAAAAATCGATTCAACCAACCGGGAAATCACATCGTACACCGTCCGACATTCCAACGCTGCAGCTCTAGCAATCACAGAGCGCTTTGTCCGATTTGATGAGTGATGTCACTATTTGACGAACGAAAGGATGAAAGAATTTTTGGAATTACATAAATGACGCCACACTCTGTGTGAGCGGGAAAACGGCACAGTCACTCTGTGCAACAAAGAGTAGGATTGCTAGCGAAGGAATATGGTGTAAGAAGCAATGGTTCGCTACGCTTGTTCATGGTGGGAAAAGATGATTATCATTCCTTTGCAGGGGTTTTCGCAGATGTTATTTTTTCCATTGTTTTGTGTCTGTGTTTATCTTTGCAAGATTTGAACAATAAGTTAAAATAGGTTAAAAAGCCAACGTCATCCAATCATAAACAAATCAAATGTATTGCATACCTTTAGGCGTTTTCTGTTCCATGCATGTTTCGTGGATTTTTAAAGGATTTGATTTATTTTAATGTGAGTGGCTAGGGGAGTTCACATGATTACTGACGGATAGTAATAAAATTCCTAACTAATGGTGGTTTGTTTCACATAACACATAAATCAAATCGAATAAAAAAGACGCCAGAATCGTTTCGCCTGCGTAAAACACGTTGAGTTTCTAGCCAAATCGTTTTTTGTTCTTGTGTTTGCCTTTTCCAACCACCGTAGCACACCCTGCCTATCTTTTTTTTTACAACGTGTCCCCCCTTCCCACATCAATCACCCTTTACAACAAGTGATCTCTCTCTCTCTCTCCCCAACACATTGCGGTCTCCGATTTCCCCCGAGCACAGTGCGGACGATGATAAGCCGCAGCCGGTTGAAGAGTGATTGCGGCGAAGAAGAAGCAACAGCAACAAAAAAACCAAACACTGGAAAAAAGAACACCCACGATACCACGGGATATCAAAGTGTCAACCGGCCGCAAACAGCTATCATTCATATTCGTTCTGTCACCCTGCCCGTTGATGGTGGAGGCGCCCTGAAACCCGCTTTTGGCGAGGCTTTTTACACTTTCGAGGCCTTCCGCCCAGTCGCCAGTCAGCAAAAGGGTGCAAGCGGTTGTCACCGTACACCCACAACAGCAGCAGCTAAAAACAAAAAAAAAACAGAAGAGATATCCTGCCCCACCCAACCAACAGCGGTGCAGCGAGTGAGGCGTTCGTGTTTGTGATGATTTTCTTCCACCCCGTCAGATGGGGTGGATTCTTTCTTCAAACCACACTGTTGACGCCATGTCGGCGCCAGAAGGTTGACTTTATCCGCCCTGTCTGTCTGTCTGGTCTGTCTGTGGCCTGTCGCCCGGTGTGGCCGACTCGCTTGTGGCCGTTGGATAGGGAGAGGGAGAGTTGGTTTCGCTTTATACTGCAACACGATCTTGTTGCCCTGGAGAATCGTTGGGGGAAAATATTACCAGCATGCCATGACCCACATCCAACGTAAACACGCACAGAATCAGATACAGAGAGGGAAGAAGAGCGCTTCGATTGGAATCCAATAGGATAACAAGGGCAACCCGCCAGTGCGGTTGCATCAAACAGTGAATCCAATTTGAATCTTATTCTTCTTAATTAAATCAATTTCGTGTAGCACGGGGACGAAAAGGGATAGGAGCAAAAAACCTCCCGCAGGCACGGTACGACGGTGTTGACAAGATGTTCAATTAACAGCTGGCAGCTGTTGGAAATGGGCAGGACAGGGCGAAAAAAATGGTAATCCGTAGCTGCAAGCACGCCCGTGAAGAAGGATGATCTAATTCGAGCTTCACCCCAAGAAAGCGTTAATTAGCTCGATTATTGCCATTTTCTTCGTATAGTGTGCCGGTCCTGTTGACTCCGCTGTGCACTCGGACATGAACTGGGGAAGAAAGCAATCCTAGCCGAGTGTCGAGCGAGGGAGTAAGCAGTTCATAAAAAGGAAAGCAGTATCAAGCAAACATGAGGTCATGTGTCGTAAAATCTGAAACATAAAACTGTTTTCCCATCGTGTCCTTTCAAGCGCTGTGGCAAATGAACTGCTTCACCGTGGAGGTGGAAGGATGTACCGCGAATGAACGCTGCGAACACTTCGGATGAATTGCGTTCATTGCACGAAGCAGTCATTCATCGACAATGAACTATGTTCATTGCTAAATCAGGGAAACTTCTACTGCACATCACAGCATCTCCCCAGATGTGGTGTGTTCTGGTGCGCTATGAGAGGAGATTTGAGTAATTTATGCAAGCAGTCCCACTGTAGCACACCCTACTCCTTTGCTCACAACCTACACTACCAGCCGTATCTAGGCCACGGCAGGGCGACATGCCCACAAATGGAAAGGATGTGTTTATTGGTAATAATTTAAAAAGCAAATGACTTGACTTTTCCAGTCCCGGGACCTCGGCCCACCACAACCCACACGACTAAGCGCATTGAAGTAAGGTCGAACGTATTTCCATTTCAAGAAGCGATTAAAATCGATTGATTGGAACGGCATGAAAGAGTGACTCGCCCGAAGATTGCGATGAGAAATTAAATCGATTAGAAGATCCATTTAGATTGCCATTCACCCAGCTCGCCTTCCAAAAGGTTGCACTGTATTGAATCTTTATGAGACAATGTTACCGTTCCACTGTACGCATCGCATATTGTGGTTTTGCCATTTCAGCCAAGATTAGCTTGCACTAGAACCATGTAGTGTGCAAAAGACGCCCGGAAGTACTGTAATGACGCGTACCATCTTGAAGAAGTTGGTGAAGCACAAAGGTCCCACAAAGCGTTCTCCTTTTGTTTGTGAAGTGCAGCGCGTGTGTCCCATGCCATTGTGTGGCAGCGTATGGATGCATGAAAGTATACGCTTTCTGTGGCATCGAAGCTGATATGGGCTCTTCTTCAGCTCCAGTTATTTATGCTAAAGTGACAACAATGTCCTTCAAAGGCCGGCACACCGTCCGAACCGTCCGTACATGGCTGACGCCTTCACAAAACAACCACCAGCAGCAGCATGTGAGACCGGGTGATGGGCAGAAGTGGAAAAGCTTTCATTCTGATTCTGACGCACTCTCGACCGTGGCGTTGGCCTTCTTCGCCCTCGAACGGTTCGAGTGGTACCATGACAGCCATCGTGACGTCTTGCATGGCAGTGCCGTATGCAAATCCTTTAGAAGTCACTTGTTGAGTTGCTGATTACATTCACTGTGGATCGTCCCTTTCTTGCGGACGGGTGGACGAGAATTGGAGTTTTTTGTGTGTTCTTTTTAGACAACGTGCTAGATAACATTAATTTGAAATTTGTACTGCTTGCTGACCGAAAAACTGCTCGAGACATGTTGTGTTGAGTAGTTGAAGGCATCAAACAAACCGCTCCGAGTTTAGACAGTGCAACTGCTGTGCAACCAAATGGCTAGTTGAATTATTTGCTCCTGTAAAGGGAATTGGAGCAGCTTTTTGTTTGCGTTATCGTTTTCCTAAACGATAAGAGAACGATTTAAGCAGTACGTGCTCAGGTACGTCGTTAAGCCAGGCCAATCAAAATTTCTTTCACTGCTCACAATGAATTCCAAATTTGTCTGCTGTCCTTCAGGGTCATCGTATATGAATCATTCATATTTCAAACATTTTACCACCCTCTCTTACGCCATCGTCTCAGTGTTTTGTGTTGAGCAAAGTATTTACATTAGCCATGTCAAGGTTTAAGGAGAAGGAGGGGAAGAAAAATACCTTCAACCAGGAACAGATGTGCTCATTTAAATACTGCAGTAGAAGTGCAGTTCGTTTTTTTTTCTCTCCCTTCATTCTATTACGCTACACGGTACAGCCTTCGCCAGTGATTGGCTTCCGGCGGGAACAGTTAATTGTACTTAAAGCTGGTGGAAATAAGTTCAGTTGCTCTCTCTCTCTCTCTCTCTCTCTCTCTCTCTCTCTCTCTCTATCTTTATCTCTCTCTCTCGCTCTTTCTCTCTCTCTCTCTCTCGCTCTGTCTTCACATTCACTTTTTCTTACCATTTTCCCCATTCACGAGAAAAGCATAGACACGAAGGCACAGAAACGTAAAATTGAAAAGCACATAAAGAGCCACCCCAACGCTCCGTTCCCTGCGCTCGGCAATTTCCTGCAAAACTCTTCGCTGCCAGCTCAGCTGTGAAAAAACGCGTCCCGACCTCAGTCAGTATCTATTAATTGCTCTTTTCTTTCCATCCAATGCACGCGGTCGCCCATGCTGGCGGGCGGTTGAACGCTCACGGCTGAGAGGCGGCCAAAAAAAAACGGGCAAAGTACTGAAGCCGGACAGAAGAAGAGTGGGAAACCACGGCCAGAAATGAAATTACTTTACTTTGGAAACAAAAGAAAAGCTTGCAATATTTGAAGATTTTAGCGGTCGAGTGTATGTGTGTATGTGTGTCTGAGAGTTTGTGTACGGAATGGGGTTATATTTGCTTTTTCAGTTTTAGTTTCCGTTTTCTCTCTTAAAAGCACTCTTCACCAAAGCTGCTTGACGACGGTAAGATCGTAAAATGACCCGTTGATGCCTATGGCTTGACAATGAACTGTATAAAATGTAACAAATATTGAAATAAAACCATTATGCATCAACAAATGCGTACTTTTAGGCGTAAATTAAAATGAAGATATAAAAACGCCGAAATGTATGCAATCTATAGTATTGTTCAATTTTTAGATCTTTACTACGCCCTTAAAACTGCTATAATTGTCTGAAACATTTACTGACTTCAGAAAAAGAAGTTAATACTTTCGCTCTGAAACTATTTTCCGCATCACTTGATCAAAAAGCACAGAAAACTCAGAAAATGCTACAAAACAAAAAGGGAACCCTTCACGAATGCACTTCTAAGGGATTATAATACGTTTTGTGCTACTGCAGCGTTTTGGTAATGATAAATGAGTAAAATCCCTGTCTACCACCATCAACCCCTACAAATGTGGGAACAATGCTCTGTAACGCATTAAAAAAAAGAGTCCAAAGAAGAAACGTTCTTTGATGGGTTTAAATTTAAAAATTACGAGCCACGTGCTCGTAGAAAGATTGAATAAAGCAAAGACACGGTGACTGCAACCTGCAATTTGTGCAACCATTTGGGCTCTTGCCTTTTTTGTTTTGTTTTTCGTTTTTCTTTCATTTTTTGTGTGTGTGATTTCTTCACAATTCTCTCACTGCCAGGTTGCAGCCATTGCAGTGCAATGGCCTCGTAAGTTTCGCTCACTGCTCTTTTTCGTTGCCTTTCCTGCCCAAAATGGAAGCGGATCAGACGCCGAAAAACTATTCCGACATCAATTGGAATTCCAATCGAGCGTACGGCATTGTCGATTCGGCAAACGCTGCACTCACATAGGGCCGACACACAAACACAAACGCCACGCCATACCAACAAGCATTCCGATGCATTCCGGGGGAAGTCCTGCAGAGAGGTTTCGTCTTTTGCTCGTCGGTTATAAAAGAAGATTACAATATATTCCAACAATTGGTGGTGGGATTTTCGCTCGAGCTGACTTATTGATTGCACACTACCAATCGCGCAAGATATTTGGTTCTTTCAGCAGCAATGAATTGGTGTAATCAATTACTAGGTGGATGGAAGTGGGAGGGAATTTTTTAATCGAGTTTGTTTTTTTGTCTGAGCATACACATTGAAGCATCTTTTCACGTGAAGTTAAATAAAAATGGAAAAGTTTGAGCAAAAAAATCAAACATTGTGCACTTCACTGCAAACAAAACACAACAAAAAGTGAGTTTATGAAAGAGAAGCAAGGAACAAATTGGCTTCAACTAGTTACCCATTTTTAATTTGTATGCTTCCCTTCACATGACTGTATGAAGGGAAAAAACATCACAAACACGAACGATTGCGTTCTCCAGTGTGCCAAATGGTAATTAAACTTTTTCGCTTTCCCGAGCAGTTTCTCTTCCATTAAAAGTTGACTATTTACTTAGCGTGCGGACCGGGGAATGACTGGAACCCGTTCCAATCTAGTAATAACTATCCAGAAAGCGAAGTGTGTGCAATCACTCGTGCACTCGCGGTGGAACGGAATGGACACTCATAACGTAATTTATGAAACTCGCGTTTTCAAAGTAACACAATTCATTGCATTCGGTGTGGCTGCTGCTGGAAGCTGTTGCACGATACCGGGTCCAGTGCAGTTCATCGCACGCTGTTGCGATGTGTGCTGAACCAGCACCGTCACACGTACGGCGGCAGGTACGGTGACGACTGCATCACTGCATTACCGGATCACCCATTCTGCTGCAAACGTGACCACTTCAAACGGTCAGCTCAAGGGGTCGCGTCGCTGGTTAGCTCATTGCACCAGTTGCATCGCCGGCCAGAGAGCGGGCAACGGCTCACGGTTTGATGTTAAGTACCGGCAATAATCCATAATATTATGATTGCTCTCCCGGAGCGTTGCTACGTGCTGCTGCCCTTGTGACATCCATTTCTGTTGGAGGGCGCACACACTGTTCATCTTGAGGCCGATGTGGTTAGTGTGCCGATGTCGTGAAGAGTACTTTTGAGTGAGTTATAGTGTAAGAAGAGTGTTTAATGGAAAAAATAACGAAAACAATGTGTAACTTGGGAAATTTTGGTGCCAAACTAATTGAATGCGCCTAAAGGTATGCAATGCACGTGACAAATATTGCTTGAAACTATAGAAAATGTTCAACAAACCTTCTACCAAAACAATATTTACAGTTTCTCCACCAAAACTATGTTTTTGATATTTATTTGACACATTTCTTTGCTATGGTCTGTATATTGACTCAGATTATCCAACCAAAAGTAAACCTTAATCTGTATGTTTTACTGCCATATGTACAACTCAGCACGGATCCGTTTGCATCCATCCCAAATCCCAACCACGTTCCACGTTCGCTTCTCTCTATGGACACACTATACTATTCCCTGCTCAAGCCACCATCCAGACGTGAGGACATACACTTCAAACTAGCAGCATCGCTACTGCCGCATCGAGCACGAATAACGCTGCTATGCACGTAACCAACCGACAACGAATAAATCTGATTTGGAGATGATTTTTTCCTCTTGCCTTTCGTCCTGCATATCGTCGCCGTGTTGTGTGACAAATATTTCGTGCCCCGCACGCTTCAACAAGGGCATAGATTATGCATTGGCACCACACAACGCAACCACACCCAACCACTGGCCAAGCAGGGGATGCAGTATTATAACAACAACAGCACAAAAAAGAGTTCCCTTTTTCGATCACGGCACTATGAAAAGAAAAAAAGAGAGCCAAGCGACATGTTTGGTGCGCGCGGTAGTTGATTGTGCTTTCAAACAATTAGCAAACGAGGCCACAACTATGAACTGTGGGAGAGTCGGTGGGAGAAGGTCTTGTTTTCCAATAGCACCCCCCCCGTTTCTTCCCGCCATATTTTCCCTGCTGGCCATTTTCATTTGCGCGACCACACTGTCATCGGTAGCCCGTGAGCGATTCATGGAAGCGGCCCGTACATGGAACGCTCTCTCTCACGACTGCCTACTGCTGGTGGGATTTTTTTTCCCAATACCCCAGCTTCGGCATTGCTTTTCGTGCGGAGTACCATTCGCATGAATAGTTGATTGCAGACTGCAGAGCGCCCCGTGCCCTGAGCCGATTGCACTGGCACATGGGGGATTATCCCTCCGAGGATCAGGTCACAGAACCGCAAAACACGAGCCATATTTGCAGCCGTTCGGCAGCCGATCGCGCGTTTTTGTCGTCGCGGCAGTTTATGTTTTCTGTGCTCAATCGATGTTGTTTTTAGTCTTAGCGGCACTGTGCGCTCTGTGCATGTTTCCCCAGGCCTCGCCAGCGATGGTAACGTTTTGATGGAGTTCAATGCAACAAGCCCGAAGCGTTGACTGATTCATGTTTTGTATTGGAAAAGGGAATGATACATGTGGGTGAATTTTGTTCTTTTGCTTTGTTTTAGGTATTTTGCATGCAGAAACAACGAAACAAATGGTTAAATGGATGGAACTGTAAAGTGTTTGCTGTGAAGGGAAAAAGCATCATTCGATTAGTTAATTGAACTAACTCAATTCATCAAGTTTTTATATATTTTTCCGTAGAGAAGGTGACCTTTTTGATGATGAAACCCCCTTTTTAATCCATGTGAGTTACTTTTCAAACACATATCTAGTCGTAGACAATCGGCCGTCAGTTTGTCCGTACGTTCCATTCGGAAAACATCAAAGCTGAATGTTTTTGTAATATTACGTCCTAGTTCATACTTCCATGTATAATTTTTTAGCTATCCTCTACCTTGTACGTGCAAAGTATCGTGTATGGAATATAAATGCCCAAAGTTATGCAAACTGCACATCATAGCGTTCTTTTTGACAGCACGCTGCACTATTCGTCAGGATACGAAGCTCAACTCAACGGAAACAACTCAACAAACAATTCAGTTTGAAGTAAGCCACTACCTGTTTCCAACTAGCTTCAAACTCCACACAAGCTCACCTCTTAATGGACAAACCAAAAAAAAGCCCCTTGTTCTTCAAACTACAAACAAGTTTGGTACAGTACAGTACAGTACACACCGGCACCATCCCGAATGCAAATCCCTACACTGAACCGACGCTGTGGGGAATAAACACGCCTGCAACAAAACCTTCTGCTCAATAATCTCATTATGTGTACGTTTGTTCGGTGCATTCCAAGGTTCAAACAGAATTGGGGAGAAGACGAGTACAATGTTTCCCGAGCTTTCGTTGTGCTCAATTTCATCCTTCCGCAAACATATGCACCAAAAGGAGTGGTTTGGCCATCAAAACCATGCCGAACGAACCGAACCAACCGATGACCACCAGCACTACCACCACCACTAGCAGTGCCCGTTGCGGTTCCACATCGACACATCTCGGCCATGCTGTGGCAACAACTGGTCCAGTGGGTAAGTATCTGCCATCAATGGTTGCGAAACGTTATTCCATTGGCAATTGGGTTGGAAATCAATGAAAGCAGCATTGATTTCGTGCTCAACCAGCAGCAGAATAGAGCTGTTTGTGCCAGTTTTCCAGCTCTCTAAATGGTGATATGTCTTCCTTTGTGTGTGTGTGTGTGTGTGTGTGTGTGTGTGTGTGTGTGTGTGTGTGTGTGTGTGTGTGTGTGTGTGTGTGTGTGTGTGTGTGTGTGTGTGTGTGTGTGTGTGTGTGTGTGTGTGTGTGTGTGTGTGTGTGTGTGTGTGTGTGTGTGTGTGTGTGTGTGTGTGTGTGTGTGTGTGTGTGTGTGTGTGTGTGTGTGTGTGTGTGTGTGTGTGTGTGTGTGTGTGTGTGTGTGTGTGTGTGTGTGTGTGTGTGTGTGTGTGTGTGTGTGTGTGTGTGTGTGTGTGTGTGTGTGTGTGTGTGTGTGTGTGTGTGTGTGTGTGTGTGTGTGTGTGTGTGTGTGGTTTGATGCTTCTTCCCTCGGTTAAGAGAATCAGAACGAAAGGGTGGAAAAAATGTATTCGTCCAGTATCTGGACACACACGGTGGTGACAACTTTCTGGATTGTACTTTCAACTGCATCGTTGTACTGCTTCCACTACATTCATGGAAATAGTTCTTGAGCAAAAACAAAAAAAACAATTGTTACACTAGTCTTCGTTATCCCATTTCAATCGTTTCTCAATCTCATTTGCAAATCAGAAACATTCATTTCTCTCCATCCACTGCCCGGGCAAATGTAATGACGTTACGAACAGATATTGTCGCAGCTGCAGTGCAGCAAAAAAGCAGCCACTAGGAAAGTACATTCTCTTGATTGATTGCATTTCTTCGCGCTTCGATTGAAGAGTTTGCTGCTTTGTGACAAAGGCTTCCTCCTCGCTCCCTGTCTTCCTAGCGCCTTTGTTAAAGGATTGCATCAAAATATATAGCTCACAATTTTCACCATCCCAATGCCGCTCCCTCCATTGTTTCAGTAACTACGTTTCGGCGTAGAGTTTGATTGGCGTGGAGCAAGTTACACCCTCAGCTCGAACCAAATCGCTACACCAAACTTTGCACTGTATTGCGATTTCAATCACACTCTGCACTTGATGGCACAGAAATCTCGTCCATTCTTGCCCGCGCTTTGCAACGAAGAATGCATCTATTGCGAACGGAAACAATCACGAAACTTTTAACGAAATAAATTGAACTTTTGTGTTTCGATGCATCGTAGAGCGAACTTTTGTATTATGTGTATGTGTGTGTGTGTACAATCTGGTGGGGGTTGGCAGAAGAGTTAGACCATTTGCAGTTGGTAAGGAAATGGTGACATGTAACGGCACGTCCACAGGGCAACTCGGATCACCTTTGGTGTAGGAACGCGTGCAACACGCGCCAGCATGATCATCGACCCTCTTGAGCGGTGTCGTGTGTCGTCCCAGGTGACAAATGCGTATGCTGTAGAAACGATAATAAGCCCATAAACAGGTGATGTGTATGTTAAGTAAGCAATTGCATACCTTTAGGCGCATGCATTTAATCAATAATTAAGTGGTTAGCATTGCGCTGTCATGTTTAAAAAAAATGCTTCAAAATGACGCAATGTGTTTGACTTTTGTCAAATTGCATACCTTCAGGCAGTTTGTTATGTATATGTAACAATACGCCTAAATTTAGGCTATTGTCTTTGCTTAGCATTTGTTTAATTGAACTCAAAAACAAAAAGCGCTTGTTAGCAGGTTTTTATAAAAGGTACATTTCCGCTTCTTAGGAAACCACCATGCGGTGCCCAAAGCTCACAGCGGCGTAAGAGTTGAGTGAAGAATTAAGAAACACACTACTAATATTCTTACAGTAAGATTGTCCGCGTGAGGTACCACTTTGCCGCGCGCAACGGAAACTTGGAGTCTGCTGCACGTGCTGAAAGTTTGGCCAACACAAATTACGGACCCACTTCGTCACACGCAAAATGAGTGGGCACGGGCACATTCCACATGTCCCCGCGCTCGATCCCTGCATGTGAGGGTACTTGGCGCACGTATATTGGAAAAGTTGGTCTTTGCTTCTTCGAGAACGTTTGCAGCATAAGCGCACACACACACACGTATACTTGTACCAATCATTCCGGTGGAGACGGAGCTGGCACGAAACGTGAGCAAGAGCATTCCCGGCTAAATGCAAATTGCATTCGGTTTCGGAAAGTGGTAGTGCTAATCAAATTACCGTTGCCGGAATGATGGACAATTAAAGCGTGGCGCTGCATTTCCTTTCTACCTGGAATTTAGTGTTGGTGCTGGGGAAGCGTGCCGTAAAGGTCGACGATGAAGAAATAGCTTGAGTTGAAGCTTCACTAGCAAGTTGACTCTGTAAAAAGGTGTTTGGGGTGGTTTAAAGGGCTTGGGACACACAAATAACCAATCACACACACCAAACCGATCATCTATCGCTAATCCATCGTGGCAAAGAATGCATGTTTTATCCAAAACAACGGGCGTACTAAACACCGACAACTGTTTTGCTAAACTCTGCTCATACAATATGCATATCCCAGGTACAGAAAGAGAGAGAGAGTGAGAGAGTCTACCCCAGTCGGAAATAAGTTTGAAAAGCTGGCGGAACAAATGCTCGTCCCTCAGGCAACCAAACCAAAGCAGCAGTACACTGGATGCATAATTTATAAATTTATGAAAACTTCACCCAGCCCCGGCCACGACCCGTGCGAGGAAGGTCAGCGAGGAACCACCACGAACGGGCACGCTGGCGGAAAATTGAAAGCAACAGGAACCGAATCGCACGCGGCACGCGTTTGGCCATACGCTCAATTTCACCTGCCCATTAGAAGTTTCATTAAATTTGAATCAACAAATAAACTAACAACCGATTAGTAGATGGCTGGTGCCTGGTGCTGTTGCTGCGGCAATGAAACATGAGTACCGATACATGCCCGTACAGCGCGTTGTAATTAATTATGGAACAACAGTTTGGACTGCACGCGCCCTTCAAACGCATGCGAGCGTGATACAGGGAGCGGTGCAGCTGTACAAGGATCGGTGTGGCAACGATGTGGGGTTTTATTTGAAGCTTTGCTGGTGCTTTGAGCTATGCGATTGGATTTATAATTAATCCAAATGAGCGATACGGACACCCAGCGGCGGTAAAGCAATGAGCTTGTTTCTTTTAGGGCGCAAAATACTAAAAGCAAAAACGGGTATAAGTGCAATGAATAGTTTGTTTCAGTTTGCTTTTGATGATGTGCATGGTGCTGTTGAAAGTAGTAATAGATGTGGTTATTTTTGAAAAATTTAAAACCCAACTGTGAGGTAAATGACTCAACAGCGATAAGCTACGCCTAACGGTATGCAACACTCAAGACATGCATACGTTTAGGCGTTTCAATATGATGTAAGCAGAGCATCACTCCTTTTTGCTTGTAGGGATCACCCATTAATTACGCCAAAAATCGTGTTTTACAAAAATGAGAATATTTGATCACATCGTATTACTTTACCGCAAAAAAAACTTTAATGCTTGAAGTAGCTTATCTCTATTAATTACGTAACAGTCTACCATGTTCCGTCCTCCATTGTTTGTTTCTTTAGTTAATTGTTTTTTTTCATTGTACAATTAATCTTTTCTTAATTGTGTAACCTGATGTATTCTAACCAATTTTTAATGCTGAATAATATCAAACGATTATATGAATACATTAAATTCCTTATTTTTCGAACAGAATTTGATGTTATTTTAAAAAAGTTTGTAATTTTTATACCATTTCTTGTTGAGCTACTTAATGAGATTTGAGTCCCCTAAAGCCCTATCTAGCAAGCCCCCGTAGAAAGGATAGACTATCTGGCTTCGTGGTAATGAATTAAGTCTGGAAGTCAGGTCCGCGTAGGACGTTACCAAAATAGAATAGAAGAAGAATAAGAAGAAGAATAATAAGAAAGCCCTATCTAAGAAATAGTAACGCTAGAAGACATTGCTCGCAGCCCTGCCACTATTACGTAGTTTATGGATACCCTTTTACACGTTACCAAATGATTGACCTCTTTTGCTGAATAATAAACATACTAATAAGGCTTTTGCCGTCGAGAACTCAACATAGACCACGGTATAGTAGCCCCAAATGCACACAATCATAATGATTATGCTTCCAGATTTATACATACGATTTAATGATGGTTAAGAATGTTGTATCACAGTAACTGCCAACCCATCTGGCCCTCGATCACTGTACGCTCATAAATTTCCAATATGCTCATCCGGCCACCGCCATGATCCCGCCATTCCCATCTCCCTCCCCTTCTGTTCCATTTCCCTCGAGGGGAAAAAGCTGGCAAACGAACGATAATTTATTGGGATATGAAAATCAACTTCACCCCGTCCCGTAAATGCCTGCGGCTAACCAAGCGTACCAATGCACATATCGGGCCCGCACACAGAGCCCAACCCGAGCGGAGGTGGCCGTAATTTGAATTGAATGGTTTTGAATTCACCACGACAGGCTCACACATGAGCAACACACACACACACACACACACACACACACACACACACACACGGAAGGCATGGCTGTGTGTTTCCTTTTTCGTGCGGCTTTAGCTCAAATACACCCGCTATAAAAAAAAGTTTGCCGTGCGAAGAAGGAAAAGGTACTGCGAACAAAGTCAAAAGATTCGGTCGAAATCGTTCGCCCCCGGTGGGTGATCTCCAATATGTCTGAATAGGAGGGTTCGATTTTTTTTCATTGCATGTGGATGTGTAGATGCACATTTTCTAGCACTCGAATGCAGTTGGTTTTTCGGAGCGCATCTACAGCAAGAACAACGACACTCGTGAGTAGAGGGAAAAAAGAGGACCCCACTTCGGGACACATTTTGCCTACATTCAGGCGGCCCATTTCTCCCGGGCACTACTGGCGCTGCTCCAAAATGGGAATTTCTTGCCGTGCGGTGTTTTTTCCCCACATCCTTTCTTTCCCATTTTCGTGTGTAGCGTGTTTGTTGGCTG
Organism: Anopheles merus; assembly: GCF_017562075.2. NCBI lineage: Eukaryota > Metazoa > Arthropoda > Insecta > Diptera > Culicidae > Anopheles > Anopheles merus. The sequence goes on along the minus strand of NC_054084.1, from coordinate 34,477,698 downwards.
CAGCAGCACCGCACACGGCGTTCCGACTGAATGGAGCAGAAAGTCACAATTGCGCGTCACATACCACACATCGACAGCGGGCGGTGGGGGAAAGAGGCTTGGTTCCCATTCTGAAGTGGAAGAAAACACACAGCTGCAATGAATGGAGAAACACACATGCACATGCCCACTCCAATGTTGTTTCCGAAGTTTCGGCACGCCAAGCTGACCTAAAACATGGATTCGGAGAGGTCCTGCCTCACTTTGAATTGAACAAACACACATGCCTTCTTGGTGGGAAAGCCGGATTCTTTCCCTTTTTTTTTTTTTTTTTTTGGCCGTTCCATTTCTCTGGTGACCGAAATAAAAAGAGCGCTTCACCGCAGGCGAACGCTTTGAATGCATTTCCGGCATTGGAGGTTCATTTTGGGTGAGGTTTTTTCGGAGCCAACGTTCGATGCCTTGGTTCTGATGGACTCTGGGGTGGCTTTTGTGTGTCGTGCTGCTGCTGCTGCTGCTGCTGCTGTTATTGGGCGCGATCTTTTCTTCTGGTGGCATTATACATCCGCTTGTGAACTGGCTGTGAACTGTAGCTGCAAGCTTCCATCGCCGTGACGTGCTGGAAATGGTTCAACATACTCGCCCGGGCAGACCGAAGACGACGAACTGTGGAATGTCCCTGGAAATGTAATGAGATATCACAGCAAGCGAACCCAAACCGAACTGTGCGCTTTGTGTTGCGCTTTAAAAATGGCCCTTCCTTCACCGCATCTGCTTGATTTCTCACGCTTTCCTAGGAAATCCAGTGACCACTGGCCACACATCAACCACTGGAGTTGGAGCTTCAGTGTCCAGTGAAGCATATAATTTGCTCAAAAAGTCACGGTACTCAATTAATTTGATTATAATCAATTTCGTGGCTTCCAACACACGCTCCATCGACAGTCCATCGCCGTGTGAGTGAGTATAAAGGTGAAGAAACGTACCTTGTGCTTGCTCACTAACCGACCCGGATTTCAAAAACGAACATAAACCGCACCGAAGATGCTGATCGAAGAGTGTCCGATAATTGGTGTCAATGTGCGAGTGTGGCTGTTCTGGTCGTATCTGCGGCGGCCGCGGTTGTCCCGCTTTCTGGTCGGCTGCATCCCGGTCGCCGTGCTGAACGTGTTCCAGTTCCTGAAGCTGTACTCGTCCTGGGGCGACATGAGCGAGCTCATCATCAACGGATACTTTACCGTGCTGTACTTTAACCTCGTCGTACGTGAGCGAAGGGAGAGGCAATAACCTTCCCACTTGGTGGATATTTTCATACCTTTTCCATGCGTTTTTTTTTTCTCTGTTTGTTGCCATCCAGCTCCGAACCTCCTTTCTCGTGATCAATCGACGGAAATTTGAGACATTTTTTGAAGGCGTTGCCGCCGAGTACGCTCTCCTCGAGGTAAGTCATTGGTTTTTTCTATTTTTTGGGGGAGGGTTGTTTACACCATAACCACCACCGACGGTAACATTTGATCGTCCCGCGAGAATGTTTGTACAGAAAAATGACGACATCCGACCCGTGCTGGAGCGGTACACACGGCGGGGACGCATGCTATCGATATCGAACCTGTGGCTCGGCGCCTTCATTAGTGCCTGCTTTGTGACCTATCCTCTGTTTGTGCCCGGGCGCGGCCTACCGTACGGCGTCACGATACCGGGCGTGGACGTGCTGGCCACCCCGACCTACCAGCTCGTGTTTGTGCTGCAGGTTTACCTTACCTTTCCCGCCTGCTGCATGTACATCCCGTTCACCAGCTTCTACGCGACCTGCACGCTGTTTGCGCTCGTCCAGATAGCGGCCCTAAAGCAGCGGCTCGGACGCTTGGGGCGCCACAGCGGCACGGTGGCTACGACCGGACACAGCCCGAGCGCACTGTTCGCCGAGCTGAAGGAGTGTCTAAAGTATCACAAACAAATCATCCAGTAAGTAGACGCTGGACCCGACCGGCTTGCCCTTCCCTCGGGGGGAGGGGGTTTGCTATTTCGGGATGCGGCAGCACGCATACCCACAAACCGGAAGCCATTAATCCTCCCTTTTTCATGCCCGCACGGGCACTGGGTCATGTTTCACATCCTTCCTTCCTTTACAAACACACACACGCGCGCGTGCAGATACGTTCATGATCTCAACTCACTCGTCACCCATCTGTGTCTGCTGGAGTTCCTGTCGTTCGGGATGATGCTGTGCGCTCTGCTGTTTCTGCTAAGCATTGTAAGTAAAATCGACCGACGGACTGTGCGGTCGCTAGCCCGTCTCCGGACTCTCATTTCGGGACTCAATCGTTCCATCTCTCAATAGAGCAATCAGCTGGCACAGATGATAATGATTGGATCGTACATCTTCATGATACTCTCGCAGATGTTTGCCTTCTATTGGCATGCGAACGAGGTACTGGAGCAGGTAATGGCGCTGAATCTGAGTTCGGTTGAGCGGTTCGCTATAGATCGGCTGACTTACATTGTTGTGTTTCTGTATGGGGATCGTTTTTGTTTTTCCTCTCCATTTCAGAGCCTAGGCATTGGCGATGCCATTTACAATGGAGCGTGGCCAGACTTTGAGGAACCGATAAGGAAAAGGTTGATTCTAATTATTGCACGTGCCCAGCGACCGATGGTGGTAAGTTTGTCTGAACGATGCTCTGTTCAATGAACATGGCAAGGAAGGTTGTGATAATAGCTGTTCACTAACAAGCTTTTTCAGAATGTATCATTTTTCTTTAATTTAAACGTATTGTTTTATGCGATGGTAGCAACAATAGACCGCCTTTATTAATCCAAGGTTTCTTTAGGCATCATTTTATTTAAAGAGAAAGATAAAGATAAGATAATAATAATAATAATAATAATAATAATAATAAATAATAAATAATAATATTATAATAATTATTATTATTATTATTATTATTATTATTATTATTATTATTATTATTATTATTTTATTATTATTATTATTCTTCTTCTTCTTCTTCTTCTTCTTCTTCTTCTTCTTCTTCTTCTTCTTCATCTTCTTCTTTGGATCAACTACCGTTGTCGGTCAAGGCCTGCCTGTACCCCACTTGTGGGCTTGGCTTTCGGTGACTAATTGATTTCCGCCCGTAGCAGGATAGTCAGTCCTACGTATGGCGGCACGGTCTATTTGGGGATTGAACCCATGACGGGCATGTTGTTAAGTCGTACGATTTATTATTATTATTATTATTATTATTGTTATTTGGGGTCATGGGTTCAAGCCCCAAATGGACCGTGCCGCCATACGTAGGACTGACTATCCTGCTATGGGGGGATCAATAAGTCACTGAAAGCCAAACCCACAAGTAGTGTGGTACAGGCAGGCCTTGACCGGCAACGGTTGTTGAGCCAAAAGAAGAAGAAGAAGATTATTATTATTATTTTTTTATTATTATGATATTATTATTATTATTATTATTATTTATTCTTATTATTAGTATTATTTTATTATTATTATTATTATCATTATTATTGTATTATTATTATTATTATTATTATTATATTATTATTATTATTATTTTTATTATTATTATTATTATTATTATTATTATTATTATTATTATTATTATTATTATTATTATTATTATTATTATTATTATTATTATTATTATTATATTATTATATTAATATTATTATTATTATTATTATTATTATTATTATTATTATTTTTTATTATTATTATTATTATTATTATTATTATTATTATTATTATTATTTTTATTATTATTATTAATGTTCTTATTATTATTACCATTTTTTTCTTTAATAATATCTAAATTTATGTAATGATAAACAATAACCTCCAAGAATTTAAATTATATTTTGTAAAGAAATATGTTGATTGTAGGAATTGCACAGAAAAACTTAAAAATGACTCAACATTACACAATTTTGAGGTTGTTTAGGGCATTTAGTTTAGACATTTTAGTATTTTAAAGCTTTTGTCTCCATTATTGCAAAGTAGCGAATTTATGAATAAATTACTTTCAGTTCTTCTAAACGCCTATTTGTATGCAATTACTTAGCAATAGCTCTTCTTTTTATTGCATTTTCTATTTCGCAATCTAAATCCAACCTTTACTTTCCCTCTTGCAGATTAAAGTCGGCAACGTGTACCCGATGACGTTGGAAATGTTTCAAAAATTGCTCAACGTGTCCTACTCCTACTTTACACTGCTGCGCCGAGTGTACAACTAAACCTAACCGACAAACAAATAAAAATCCCCTCATCACCATGCAAAGACAGCAAGCAGCCGATCATCAAACACCATTAGCAGCCACAAAGTTACCAGCCGCTTATCCCACGGGATTTGGTGGAAAGTTATTGCACTGAAGCTTCTTCACCCAAATCTTCATGCAAACCACTCGAAGGTTCCCTCTGAACCAACCCATTGAAGCGAATAAAAGTATCAGCAACCAGGCGACGGTGAAAAAAACGCTGCATTATTGTGCTTGCCTCAGCATTCCAGCGAATGACTCTTAAACTTTTCCATTCAAAAGTCGCGATGCTCACGATACGGAGTGCTGTGTTGTTCGATCTGGCGAGTGCAGTCGCAATCCGGTGATGTTACCGGTGGAAATGCACAGATCGACACAACGATAGATAATCGTTTGTTCGCGTAAATGGGAGGGAAAAAGTAAGCTACCAGCTACTTCATTTCCATGTTAATTGAAACTCAAGCCAACAAACATGCAGGACCCGGTTGGCTGTGTGCCTCCGCTCCGGGAAAGGTGTCTACTCCGGGGCAGGGATTCTTTCCCCCATCCGGGTGGTTGGGGTATTGTTTTGGTTTTTATTTTACAAATTCATATCCTTCCGCTTCCGCATCAGCCGACCCGGTGGGTGCGCCAGACAGATGAGCGGCGGGCAACAAAACTATGCACGAACATGGCCAACAAACACAGCTTCTATCTCATCCCTGTGTCGCACTGTTTCGCTTTCCCACTGCGTTGCTTGTAGTACTATCATTGTTTTAGTCCACGGGTTTACTTCTAATTCCATTGCACCACGCAAAAAGGCTCATCCTTTGCTCGTTCCTGTTGCAACTTCGACAAGCGCATGGTTGGGATACGAACAAAAAACTAACAACTCCACCCACTACTACTACTACTACTGCCACCACTACTAACAACACTACACTTGGTTGGGAGCTTGCAGACCCACAAGCAAACAACGATACAAGCTAGCTAGCTGCTGTGTGCGCTCGAGTCAGCTTATCGTACGAGGTTTAACCGGTACAAGCAACTCCCGAACCGATCCCAAAACTCTGACGAAGCACGGGGCCGCATCCGGCAGTACGGTCGGAAAACATGGAAATGTTTAATTAAAACTGTAATTGTCAATCGCTGCTACAAGTTGTGACAGAGAAAGAGAGAGAGAGCCCGATGGTGTTGGTGTAAAAGATAAGAGCGAGAAACATTGGTACGATTCGGTGTGGTTAGCAAATTTGATTTTCACTGATTTTGAGTGCAAATTTAATGCATCGAAAATTTGCCATTCAGGGTGAAGTTGCTCGTGGACGGATTCTTGTCCAATGTCGCTGGATGTATTTGTGTGTGTGTTAGAGCTGTTCTAAGAGAAACAAAGAAATAGACATCAAAGTGATGCTAAAGTAATTTTGTCATGCAAATTGCATAATTTTAGGAGGGTAATTATTTGGCGCTTTAAAGTATGCAACCTGCCACGCAAGTGTTTGCTGTTATGCTGCAAAATCACATTCTTAATAAACTTTCGGTGCTTTTTGCACTGTTTTATCGCCACTCAGATTCGTTTGTTTGTGAGGTGTATCCATACACACATGTTTTTCGATTAAGAGAAACATTTCGGCAAACCCAAAATTCTCTTCTCTTCTCGGTAAATTTTAATCAACCCAACAGGCAAACAATAAAAAAGCGCTTGTTATTGCTTCCCGCTAGAAGAGGCTCTTCCGGTAGCTGCCAATGTTTGTAACAATCTTTCCGGGAAAATATGCTTACCCTACTGAGCTGAACAGACATGCTAAAATCACACAGCTTCCAATTCCATCGTTCGAGCTACACAGAGAGAAAATAGACCGGTATCTAGAAGGGGAGAAGAAAATTGCTTTACTGCACTATAGGTCAAACCCGCTCCGTTCGGTTTCGATCGGTTGTTGCATCCCAGTGCAGGTGCAACCGCGTGCCTCACGCTGTACGAGAACGATAAACAAACGCCATCACATGCTGCAAATTGAGGCTTCATGCATCATGCTCCATTCCCGTGCTTGTGCCGCTGCTGCACTTCAAACACGAGCTCGATGTAGTGCGCTCACAGGCCAGCAAAAACTGATCAAACTCATCCCAATAATTTACATTTCATCAAGTTAACCATCAAGAGGTTCACGGCCGCTGCTTCACCCTGTGCGTCAGCTGCAGAAGGACCTTCCGAGCTGCCTGAAGCTCTTCATCCTATTCCATATGAGTGCTGACGTGTGCGTCTGTTACCAACATTATGCGTAGTAATTTCAGTGCGGCATTGTATCGTCCGTCTATTGCCGTATTACCAGAAGATTGAACACGAGCGGGGGGAGAAGTTCCAAGAAAGCTTCCAATCAGCTAATGGCTACCAAACCACGTGTTAGCCGTCATGTTTTGTTCAAGTTCACACTAATTAAACATTAAATTATGATTACAAATCACACACGTCCGCCATGTTATGATGTACACTGGGTAAATTTGTATACCAGAAAGCGAAAAGGAACCTATAATCGGTGTTGCTTCACACGCTTAGTGGTGGTAATCGCGTTAAGCAGCTGCTTTAAATTTGAAGCGTGGCCGCCTCGGTTCGTTGTACGCTTGGTGGCCACTGTGGAATTCAACCCACGACTTGATGCTTCGACCAGGCCATGCTTTGCGTTGTTTTGTTCCAGTTTCTGCTTACCTACCACTCGTCCCAAGAGCGCGCCACGGCAAGACGGCTAGCTTTCGGGCCACACTTCGAGCATCTTGCGGCCGACGGATAATGAATGCAAATTTGATTTATCTCAGCTGCTCCAAAGTGTTGTCAGATGCTTGTCATTAAGAGGTTCAGCTCGCGCACACAGACACACACACACACACGCTAACCATGCAAAAGCATGCAGTTCTAAGGCCGCGTTTTGCCCGTGCGGTAGGCAAGAAGTTTCCCACGGACTTACCGTAAATCAGAGAGACAGAGCGAGTCCGCGTGGAACCTGTTTGCATCCACGCTTGAACCTCTCACGACTTCACCTCATGTGGGTGACGCGTGTGCGTTTGAAGTGTGCGCTTGACTGTGACGCCCGAGTGCACCGTTTCGAACTGTTTGCGTATCGCTAACGAGCGTAAATACATAAACTAATTTGCATGCTCAAAATCTCGCGCCTCATCCCGACCCTTCCTGTTTCCTGCCATCCACGCCCGAGGAATACACAAAGCCACAATGCTGCAGCCACTATTATCTGCACAAATTTCAGCACACATAATGCTGGTGCGCGCATCATCAACAGCACGCCAAAACAATCTGCTAAATTTATCATATTTCATATTTTACCACTTTCTTTCGCTTCCTTTCTTCCTGCCGATGCAAAATATGCTTTCCCGATATTTGTAGGAGCATTAACGGGCACCAGCGAGTAAAATGAAACCTTTCGAGGGTATACATATTTTAAAGCTTATTCCGATCGACTAATGGCGCCAATGGCCTGGTAATCTCCTCCCAGAGGAGAGAAATGTTAACTATTCAGGTGCAAGTACTCTCGATCGGTTCAACTTCATCGCAAGCGACTAATTGGTGGTGGACTAAACTTCGCTGCTCCGGAAGTACGCTCGAGAAGTGCTGAGACTGATGCATAAAGCTTCTTGGGGTATCAGTGCCCAGCAGAGTTATTACAACAAGACATAGTTGTACAAAGCGGTCCCAAATTAAAGGCTTTAGCAAAGTTGCTAACGGTGATGTTCTGTATTTTGATCGAAGGATTTAATACAACGAGCCGACGCTTACCCTAACCTGTTACAAAGCACACACACACGCACTCCCACAGCACGCAGCATCATACACGAACCTCGAACGCCATATGGTGGCTGTTGACTCAAACGAATCGCAAGACATTCATTTCACCTTTTCCAGCCAACAGAAACACACCCACACACACACATACACACAACGTTAGGGCATGATTAATTTGAATTCATTTCACAGCTCACCTTCACGTCCACGGTTGCATGTGGCTCGGTCGGTATGGGGCTCAACTCTATAATAATTAGCCCACCAAACAGGGCGCGAATGAGACAGTCGTTCAACAGAGAACAAAGAGAGAGAGAGAGCGAGAAAGAGCGATTGGGGCAAGGAAATAAATGATCCACCCTTTTTGGACCTTATTTCCCAACCGTTGCTGCCTCCGACCGACGCTCCTTAGGCTGAATAATTTAGGTGGAGTGATTAGTTGGCTTTGCTCGAGCTGGGAAAGGATCCTTGCCTCGGCTGCTTACGCTATTGTGCATTCCGGAAATAGAAATTTCGATCCGATGGCATTCGGTTCCGTTCACAGTACTTGAACTTTTCCCAAACTCACCCGGTAGCTCGGCACCAAATAAGTGCACTATAGCAGCTTAGCTTTTGGGGTGGAAAATGGGAATGAAGCTTGTTTTAATTACACCCGGAGATATGCAAATCCCTCCATCGCTTGTGTACACTTCCAAGAATCAATGCACAGCAAAACAGAACTTCTTTCAATACACACAAACCCTTCTAGCTCTTCCCATTATAGGGCAAACATCGCTTTCTAAGCAATGCTCGCAGCGCAATACGTAAACCAGCAGCTACTCCTCAACACCTTCAAACTCTGGTTGGCATTGCTGACAAGTGCTTCAAACTGCAAATTAAAATCACTTTACACAAACTTGTCGTTTTGCACACTCCCCCCCGAACGCAAGCCCACATCGCCAAACGAAACGGACCAAAACTCTCGAAGCCACAAAATCACAACAAAAACACACTCGTCTCAACCGAATGCTTCAACACCTGCTGGATGCGAGATTTAATTTATCATTTCAGCAACTTTCTCCGCTCCGCTTCGAGGGCTCCGCACCGGGTTGAAGTGTCAGCGTTGAAAAGCGTTGCTGAAACAAACAAAAAAGCAAACTTATTTTTCTCCAAAACTCTCCAGGCGGAGAGAGCGAGCGAACGAGCGTCACTAACACTAACAAGTGGACTAGTCACGCCGGGTGAAGATGGAACATGGATTTTATGGAATAAATTAGTAAACTAACGCTTCCGTACTTTTTTTTTCCTTGGAAACGATGCTTCATGTGGACGAAGGATGGTCGGTGACTTGGGAGCAGTGTGGAAGGGAAAATAAACGATGGAGATGATTAAAAATGGGAAGCTAATATTGATTGCAACGCTCAAATTACGACCCTTCTGCTGCTGGTAATGGATGGGAAAGCATGCTTATCGTTTGATAGCTCCGCAGCAACCGTTTTACTGTGGGCCCCTGGTAAATGGCTTGTTAAGCAGGGTGCATGCAGTGCGAAACAAGCCATTAAAAAGATACTTCAGTGTGCCCTTTTGCATAACTGCAGGCGTATTCGATACGTTAATTTGCTCATCATACAAAAGCTGTTTTTTATTGTGTGTACAAGAACTACATTTAATTTGATTGAAAAGATCCATTTAATCATGTTAAATCTATTTATCATTCTTGCATGAGGAAAAGCAATTCGTCTGCCCTGGGCTTAAAGCCGAATATTCTGCATCAGCCTTAACGTATGCAATTCGCGGACGATATCCTTTGCGCCTGAAAGTATGCAAACAGTAACTCTGTTTTAAATGCAACTGGCGTAAAAAGTTTCCTGAACTATGTTTCATACACCATGTTACTATTTTAGTTTGCCGTGAGTAGTAGTATGTACATGCTTAGTATAGATCATCATTCACTTTCCCAATTTAATTTGCGATTGCATGCAGTCACAGCACCATATGCAAATGTGCAAGTTTACCCCACATCAAACACCTATTTTAAACGATCGTTAGCAGCTTGTTCAATCTACTCAAACAAAAACTATCAACTTGGTACCAGCTCTCATGTACACCGATACACTGCTACTGCACCTGATGCAGCCGAATGACTGCGTCCGCTGCTGCACTTCATCTTCATCGCTTCATCCATCAAGCCGGACTCGCATTCCCGCATTATCCCGCTGTACGAGCTGGTAGCATAAAGTTAACCCTATGCTCCCCCTGTTTTTGTAGCCTTCGTACCTTGCCCTCGTGCCATGGACAAAGGCTAAAGTAAAAGAAATACGCTTGACTTGTTCGCAAACCTTGCCCGTCCCAAAGCCTTCCTTTCCATCTACTCCCGCACTCGGTGCACTTCTGGTAAACTTTTCGAACGATGCAGTCAAGCTGTTAAGCGATGCTGGAAGCCGCTTGTGTTGGTTTGTGTGGGTGTGTGTGTGCGGCAGCCAAGTGGCAGCATATGGATACGGACAAACTTTCGGTCGGTGTAACATTGCCAAACAGCAACCTGTACAGTGATCGATTGCTGATGACCGGCGGTAGAGCAGATGGGAGAAAAAAAAAATTAACACATGTATCAGGTTAGGCATGCAGGGAGTGTGATGGGTTATGAAAATTCAATTAAACCAATCAATTATTCAATTCCGATTTTCGTATGCATACGATATTGTTGGGATTTTGTTTAAAAAGTGTTTCCACCAGTGCTACATAGCCGTAAGCACAGTTGGACACTGAGCTTTGTGGCATTAACTACTCCCACTGGGAAGAGAGTGTCCTTTCCTTTCTCCTTGTCGCTTCCACAGTTTCATCGCACCGCGTGTTCATTTATTATTCCAAAAAGTAGTTGCCGCAACTGTGCTGGCAATTTCACACTTTTTATTGCTCCCTGCAATGCTTACGTGTTGAAATGTGGCCACGCTTTCCTAAGCTTGTCGTGTAAGCTTCGGCATTAAAATGAGCTGCAGCCACCCGGCCTCCCGCACAGCATCACACACCGGATGCAAATAAATGTGCTGCATTTTAAATAAGTTTATAAATTCCCATGCGCTTCCCAAGCGCCGGTGGTGGTGTGGTGTATCGCACAAAAGTTCATTCGATTGTTGTTTATCATAAATTACGAGCCAGAAACAAGGCAGAACGCACTCAGTCCTTCCCGGGGAAAAAAGACCCACCTTCCCTGTGAATGCCATTGATGGTGTTGCCGGTTGTTGGTTTCCCCTTTTCCTTCTTTTGCCCACGCGCAGCAGCGCGCAGTATGGCGCCACCGTGCCACGCCGCTGCTCTCCCGATGCTCTCTCTCTCTCTCTCCTCTCCCCTCTCTCAGACTGACTGCGTCAAATGAAGTTTTGCCCGAGCGCTCAAAGGAGTGAAATAAATTTCAATTTACAGCTGCCAGTTTATAGTTTCACTCCTGCCAGCGCTGCTTACTGTGGGCACGGTAAAACCACAGCACAAACGCTCGCTCTCCCCCTTGCTTTCTGCTCGATTTTTCACGCCCAACCTGCGCGCCGTTTGCGCCGCTCCGGTCCGTCCGGTTGAATGAAAAGCGTACCGCGAACTGCGCGATTCCTCGTTTTGCGGTTGTCTGTAAGGCCATGCCCCGGCCCGTGTTGCAGCCCCAAAATGAGAATGAACAAATTCAATTTGGGAGTTTAAGGCGCGCTAAGCAGGAAAGGTCTGCCCGGTGCACAGCAGCCGAAAAATTGTTGCCCCGCGCGCGCTCGCAAGCACTCGCCTAGATAGCGATGAAGTTCAGGCATGTCTTGACGCACTGTTTGTTGGGTCGCGTGCTAAACTGCTGCCCCTTAAACCGAGGTGCATCGGGTGATGCAACGGGGTTGCAAGTAAGCACAAAAAAGGCAAAGGCGAGCGAAAACAAAATGCGGCTTGAAAAAGGGCAGTAAAAGAGAGATATTGGCGGATGTAAATGATACTGTGTAAGTTGAGATGAGCATGGTGAGGAATATAAATGGTATTACGTGGCCCAAAAAAAGCAGTGAAAAGAGAAGGAAAAGAAAAAAGTCTGGCACTCTATCGTGAAGCTGTGCATATTTTCAGGAATTCGCTTAAATTGTAACAGTGAAACAGAGTTTCATCATCTATGGGGAAAAACAATATTCCAAATAGTCCCGGATCGCTCAAATGTATCCGAATTTTTAATCACAATTTATGCTTTGATGAGCTCCTGCTCACTCGAATGAATCATTGTTCTGTATACTTTCCTTTGATTGTGTCAATCACTGTTTAACAGCATCTATTTTTTGAATTGCAGCATCCGTTTGATGTGAAAAATGAATACTATGCAAGTTCTTGGCTGTACCATAGCTATTGATTGTTTGTTTCAAATGTGTTTGTGGTGTCAACAAAGCATCCTCAACAACTGGCACTTTCCACAAAAGTTTCCTATGTTCCAATTAAATTGTGCCTGATTTTAATTTCCAATAACTGATCCACGTTTTATTCCTCTACAGCAACATTTATTTCAGGTAGTTTTTCTGTTTGCTGTTTGCATGATAAAAGGATTGATGGCGCACGAAATGAAACAGGTAAGGGCATAACAATGGGGCCCTTCACGATTCTAGTCAGCTTTTTGTATGGAGTTTGACAGTTGGAGGCTGAAATCATGTAAACGCTCCATATAAAACCACACACAAAACTAGCCTGCGATTTTCAGTCTAGATTATTCTAGCCACAAAGCTAGAATTAGATTCGAGTACCTGCTCGAAAAAATGGCAAAACAAGTTGGTGTCTACATTTATCCCAAGGTGCGTTCAAGAGATCTGGTGATGGAATCCAGAATCAAAGTGTATGTAGTCCAGGTGGTCTCATAGCTTGTTTTTGTAACCAAATTTGAACATCATTTTTTGACAGGACGGGTGAAAACTTTTGCTCAAACAAGCTGTCTGGAGGCTTGACGAATACACAAAGCACTGTTTTGTGCACCGCCTTCTAAATTCATACACCTTAGGATAAGCCCACCTGTATTTTACAGGGTTTACCACGATTTATTGATCAGTTCCCATGATTTGTTGATGCGTTCCCACGTTTTTTTATCGAATCCCATAGATTTTTGGGTCGTTCCCACAATTTATTGGTATTTTTCGATTGGATATTAATACAATTGGACCAAAAAAATATGAGAACTCATCAAAAACTGATGGGAACCATCCAATAAATCGTGGGAAACCCTGTATACTCACTTAGATAGCTGCTCGAAAACTGCTATACGATGCAGACAGCTGACAGGCTGCAATTTCAGCATACAAACTTAAAACGGAAGGGGTCCCAATATGAGAAAAAAAGCAATCATACACCAACTACATCGAGGCTACACATTAAAGCTGTTCTTTCGAATATCCTCCCATTCCGAGAAATCATGTCGATAACATTGTAACGAGCAGACCTTCGTTACATTTGATCCTTTCGGCGTGTTTTCTCGAACCCTCCATCACCATGTTGGAGAATTTTCCCAGCTCAGCTCACAAACAACGACGGTCGCTTTTAGAAACCGATGCTAGAGATTTTACAGCATATTGGAAAAGTTTTACTGGCGTGTCACCATCGTGGCATCGCTGTGTACCGGCTATTTCCAGTTATGTTTTGTGACTCCCAGGAGTGAATGATTTTGTGCTGCAGAATTATGTTCTGATTTATAATTCATCTTCCAAAAGGTATGTGGTAAATCCCTTCTTAAATCGCCCGTTAGTTTCGCTAGATTTTAAAACCACCACCGTCGTCCGCATTATTAATAACATAATGCTATCGAGAGGGCATACAAAAACACACACTACACACACGCTCCGCATCTTAAATTCCTCTCCACCGTGTTGACATTCCCATCGCCGTACCTTGCCCTTTTGCATTTATCTTTCCCCGATCGGATTAGCAGGCATTATATTTTGGACCTTCCTGGGAACCGAGTCCGTCCTCGAGACGGTACAGCCCCGTAAAAGAAACCCTTCGATCTGTGCGCCACTGCCCAAGCCAGCGCTTCCCGCTCGGAAAAAATGACCTTCGGTTTCATGTTTCATTATTTACACAACATCATCTATCATCGCATCGCATCCACCGGTCGAGAAGGCTCTCGAGGGTATCGTGGTACGGCAAAACAGTACAAACAGACAAACAGCATCTTTGCCATCCGCATGGTTTAATCATCCGTCGATCCACTGTCCATCGCTCCAAACGCGGTCTATTCTGACGCGGTGATGCCGCGGCATGATTCGGTTTGTACAGTGAATCAACAGTGGAAGAATAGGGAGTGCGAGGGAAGAGCGAATCCGTACGCCCAGGCCCAACAATCAGTGGCCATTCCGTCGCCATCTGAATCCTCCACGACCCCTCGCACGAGCAACACGCCCAGACTCCTACGTGAACGAAGGTCGATTGCTCATATTTCGCCGTGAACGTGCATCGCCAAACGATTTTTCCACTTTGTCCGACAGTTCTGCGCTGCGTTTCGTCCCACCGCTCATGGTCTCGTGGCAGCGGAAGCACCATCTACAGCCGACATTGTGGCGCCTTCGATGTTGTTATGCTCCGGTCCGGACTTCTATGTAGCTGTTGCCTTTTCTGCCCTGTAAAAAATGGAGCAAATGCTTTGTGGTACGTTTCCCTTTGCTTTGTGTTGTAAAATGGGGCGATTTTCATTCATAAATTGCACGTTACATCAATCCGGTTTACTATCATTCTATCAATTGCTCTTCGACAGTTGAACATTCGGGGTTGACCTTTATGGCAATTTGAGGTGGCAGAGGGTATTCTGGCACCAAACACTGACCCTCTTCCCCAGCATCCTCTTGTTGATTCGTACAGGGCTTTGCGATGAACGTTAAGATGAACGCATGGCAGTGAACTCGCCGAGTGAAGGAAGAATGACACAGCGCAGGCGCAACGTAGAAAGACTGGATGAACAGATTACTTTTGATGCATTGATGATTCTATTTGTTCGTTACTGATAAAATTGTTCAACAACAATGATAACGCATGATGAAATGAATGACATCTCTCGTGATGATTATTGTGATTAATATTTGCCAGCTTATTGTTGTGTTTAGCATCTTTACCGCCTAAATGTATGCAATGTGCTGAAATGCCCTGCTTCCAACAACTATACAATAAGAATTTAAAACAAATGAGTATTTTTATATTTCAAACAATGAAAAATATAATACCAACAAATTCTGCATTATTTCTAGCGCTCATCATCTCAACCAGCAATTTTCTGTACCTGTAACCGTTTTATTTAACCGTGTGAAATTCATTGCAAAATTGTTCAATACTTTCATCGCCACTTCAGTAACCGATATTGCAATGTTCGAGTTGGTTCGTGCCACAGGTGCTGCCCTCTTTTATCATCATCGTCACCATCTGTTTAGCACATTTCATCGGTTTTTTCCTTCACATCGAATTTTCGATGAAATTATAGCTTTTTCCATACGCAGCGCTGGATTTTTTATTTTATTAAAACGTTTCTTTTTTATGCAAAATATCTACCATTCCATTCCACACCCCTTCCGGAACCACGGCAGTGGATATTCCTGCGAATGGCGGGAACAAATAAATCGGTTGCTCGATTGCTTCGGGCATCACGGACCGTTTGAACCCGCCAAACCCGGTCCATTGAACGACGAGCCGTTTTATTTCACATACATTATTTTTTTTTTTACCTTTTCTCATTTTACCGATGCACACTATTATTAGGTGCGATGCACTTTTGTGCTCAGTTTTTCCCTCAGTGTGTGTGTGTGTGTGCCCGTCCACCCAGTGTGCAAATGTGAAAAAATAAATTGAATTGCCGCAATGAAATACGAAACGATTTGCGTTTTGTGAGCAGAAGCTGTGGCAGTTTTGTTTTTTTGGTCCTGTTTTTGTTCCACCAATTCGATTTGCGTATTGAATTGCATTTGATTATGCTTCCCTCTTTTTTGTAAAACGCCTCTCTTTATTGTGATGCGGTGAACCGCCCGCAACTGCTAGTGAATCAAAATTAACACTGCCGGAACCCATTGCCATTGAGGTGCATAAGCACTGCAAACAGTTGGGCAACGTTGGGCGGTAGTTGTAGCATCGTCGAGCTAAATCATACGCTTTTATACAGACACACAGACACCATTGCTGGCATTTCACAAGGGCCATTGTTCGGTGCAGTGCATTTCAATATACATTATTAGCCCTTGTTGCGATCCGCAATAACCGTAAACACGTGTTCGTGCACGATGGAGACGCATGGTGGCTCAACGGCTGGGTGGTTTAATAAACTTCGGCACAAATCACAGTGCTGCAGCCGGTGACACTTTAATGGTGGTTTCCGATATTGCATTCCCCTTGCAACCGAAAAACACAATTTCAATTTCAGAAAATTTGATTATCAGTTTTTTTCGGGGGCTAACGATACTTTCATTTGCAAGCTAGCAGCGCCTATCGATCCGAGTTTCCCCCAAAATGCGTATGAAATATGTACCATGAAG
Source organism: Anopheles merus (assembly GCF_017562075.2). Lineage (NCBI taxonomy): Eukaryota > Metazoa > Arthropoda > Insecta > Diptera > Culicidae > Anopheles > Anopheles merus. Next base: position 34,461,204 of record NC_054084.1, on the reverse strand, counting down.
CTGCACGGGGCCGTACCCTACATCATGTTACACGAAGCGATGAAAAATGGGTGTGTGTTTGTGTGTGTGTGTGTGTGTGTGTGTGTGTGTGTGTGTGTGTGTGTGTGTGTGTGTGTGTGTGAGTGTGTGTGTGTGTGTCCTATCTCAAAAGCTTGGAGGGGTGGTTCTGTCTGGCGTGATGCTGATATGACAAATTTTCAACCTCACATCTCATCTACACAGTAACCGACCGTTACTGTACCATCGTCACACTATGCCGGTTCATTGTGGCTAGTGCAGTCTAAAGAAAAAGGGCCTACCACACACCATTCACCTTCCCACTACATTTGATCCTTGTGCATGTGTATGTGGGTGTGTGTGTGTGTGTGTGTGTGTGTGTGTGTGTGTGTGTGTGTGTGTGTGTGTGTGTGTGTGCCCTGGCAGTGCTTGACTTCCTGACGATGCTCTTTTCCGGTGCAGTGGAGCACTCGGCACAAAAACACATCACCAACACTTCAGGATCATATGCTTCGTGTAGCATATTCTCATCACTTTTTAATTCACCCTGCCTTCACCTTCCCAACCACCCACAGACACACACACACACACACGCGCCGCACTCCGCAAAACCTGTCGATTCACGTGTTGCTACCATTACTGCCACGGTGTAAGAAAGCACCACAGCCTGCCACTGCAAAAAACACCAATTTGCCACCATTGCGTAGAGCGTAGGCTGCTCATCTGCCACCGAGCACCAACTCAACATCGAGCAGTAGGGGAAGCAAATCCTGGCGCCCAACCCCTTTCCTATCTGTAATCTGCACAAAAAGCTCACCTCTGAAATGGAAGCTGCAGCAGCGCAAGTGTGTCACGGCTGCAACCGAGTCTGCAAAGGCGCTGAACCGTAACAGCGCATGTCACGAGTAAGTGGCATTCTGTAACGATGCCTTCATCATCATTTGTACAAGCTTTTCGGATCAAACATTTTAATTAAATTATAAATTCCACCTTTTCCACCACCTCTCAAGCGCATCTTATCGCTTCGCATCAAGCCTATCAAAGCGCCCCCGACAAGGGGGCATGTTTGGATTTTTGTTTCTCCTGTTGGATTGTTCTATAGCATTTTTAGCAGATCATAACTCTATCGGCCTCTGCTGCCGTCAACAGCTTGCTTCTCTTGTGTGCGGCAAGGCGAAAGCATTTCATTTCCCAGCTGCAACACGATTGCGAACAAGAAACGCCCCAAGTCATTCCACAGAATTGCTGTAAAATAGATCCTGAAAGCTCCCTGAGTTTGCTGGTATTCTCAAACCCCAACCAAACAAGACAGCCTGGACTATCTTCCGTGTCCGAATCCATTCCTTTTTCCGGCCAAATTGGCCCCAGCTTGCCCTACATCTACGCATACGCCCCGGGATGACGCCCCCATGGAGGAGGAGGATGGAGCGGGAGAGCCCGAGTTTAAGTAAATTGCATTGCAACACATCTGAAGAATGGGCGCACACACAACGCTCACCCGAAGAGGTCATGCGAGTTCGTGCCAGAACTGCAGACGACACGGACAAACACAGATACCGCTTGCGGGTACCGCTTTTTGGCAAGCTTAAAAGCCTCACCACTCCCGGGAGTGCCGGGTGCGTCCAAGTTGGTCCAACCGCAAGGCTCCCCGGCTGCAGGGAGGGATAAGCCTTGCGGTTCTGTCTTCGGGCGAGCCGGCTTTTGTTGTTGCCTTGTACAGCTACAGGCATTAATACATGAAATATGCTCTCACAACAGCTGAGAATTCGAAGAAGAAGAAGAAGAAGGGAGGGACAGCACGCCTGAAAAGTCGAACGCATTGGACGACCCCCGGATTGGGAGCACAAACAAACTAAGTTGTCTGGGACATGCGGAAATGGGGAAGCGTTTTGATGCAGGAAAAACTTTCTAACAAAACCATACACAAAAGCGCCGGCAGCCTCAACCCTGACCGGGCTGGCGTGAACCCTAAAGGTGTGTGTGTGTGCTTCTGGGATTTGCTGGGAAATACTTTCTCCTGCCTGCTTGGCTACCGGCGGCTACGGCTGCTGGCCAACTGCCAGATGGGAAGCTACGGCACTACAGAGACCGGAAGGGGATTCGATTAAAGCTTTGAGCGTTCTGCTGCGCAAGGCGGTACATCCGAAGCTCTGGCCGATAAGCATTACAATGGCTTACCGGCTTGGGCAGGGCTGCTAATGCCTTTCCCCCCCCCCCACCCCCCCCCCCCCCCGAGCAAACATATCTCCTATCTGTGTACCTTGTCATTACTTAACGCAACATTACTAGTAATTACTATTGATTGCATTCTGCCGAAAGGCCGATTATCATCTTGAACCTGCTGCTTCACTGTAGAATATTACCTGAACATATTAAAGAGCTATAATTGTTAATGATCCAGTTACGATACCACGCACGGCTTCGGGTTTGAAATTTGATATGCACCGTATCAACCGTCAGCCCCGCCCGCTTCCAAGAACCCATCATCATCATCATCATCATCAACATCCACGACGAACAAACAATTACCGCGCTGCTCGGAATGTAAAGTATCACTTTCCGTGTGCCCCCGAGCAGTTGTTCCCCCTGCTGGTTCGGGTTGGTGACGGAGAACGGAGACAACGAAGCATGACCTCCAGTGAGCCACAACTCACTCAATTAATTTGATTACAATCAATTTTCGTTTCCAGCGAGTGTTTTTTTTTTAGTGAAACACTGCAATTCCGTGTCGAATTCCGGCTGGCTGGGTAATGGAAAATTGTGCTCCCTCCCTGTTCGAGCGAGGAAAATTCGATTTCAATTCGATTGAAATCAACTAAAGGTTTTATCGGACGGGGAGTTGTTTTTTTTTTTTTTTGCTGTAAGAAGATTGTTTGTTTGTGTTTTTCGTGCAACGTTTTAGGAAGCTTTTCCTAAAGACTGGTGTTTCCTCAACTTGGCAAAAATATTTACCATTTCCTTTACTTTCAAGAAACCCGAAACAGTAAGGAGCGAGAGGGTTCGAGCAATTCGTTCCGTTCCGCAAATTGAGTCCCGCCATTGATTCGTCGATATAAATTGGCAGCAAGAAACGCAAACTTCACTTCGGTGATTTGAATTAACTTTTCTCACCCTGTTCCGTTTTTGGTACGAGCGATTGACCACTCCTGCACCAGGGAGTCGGTTTGTTGGTACAAAAGTGTACAATAAGTAAAATAAATGGTTGGCAATTACAAAATCCTCACCGCCCTTGCGGTGTACTTGCTCACGGAAGACATAGCAAGTTTAAGCGCTCGATGGTGAAACGGCAATGGAACACGAGTAAACGTTTATGCGTTCGAAGGCGATGGAATGCTTGCTGAAAAGAAACGTGCTCCGTTGACGATGGATGTTAGGACGAGTAGAACGAGTCGTTAAGAAGGGCTTAAACAGGTTTCTTTAGAAGGTTTCTGAAGATTTTCTACATACACTTGCACCTTAAAGTATGCAAGTGTTTCCAATTGTGTTTGCACTAAAATGTATTAGGAACTATTTACATTAGCAATTACTGATATCAGTTAAAAAGCATTACATACTTTCAGGCGCTCACAAAAAAACACTCATCCCGAGTAGATGTAGTGTAGCAATTGCATACATGTAGGCGTTCTCATTTTTAATTGTAGCACACTAAGAGCAACTCTCCCCTAAATTTATGTAATTTACTAAGAAAACTACGAAAAAAATGTTGAACAGCTACGTATCTCCCGGACATATTTTGTGAGTTTATTTTATTTTTCACATATTTTTGAGCAAGTTTGTTTTGTAACCGAAACTTAAATAAGTGTTACTAAAACTAAAATACGCCTGATGTTATGCAAGTTACATTGCAGCAACATTGTTTTTAAAAGCTCCCTTTTCCTTACTTTGTCAGCAAGGAATCGTTGTGATGAAAGCGAATGACCCAACTCCGCCCCGAGCCCCATTTCGAAGAAAGCTCCGGCTTCCTTACTGACTGACACTCGATCCACTCGATAAAGCGCTTGAAAAATGGAAACATTTCTTACCGAACCCGCACGACTGGCACGATCGTCCACAAAGCTTCCGCGCCACAAAACTGCACCAGCTAAGGCTGCGGCTAGCCTGCACCCTGTGCCTTACAGCAATCGAACTGCACCGAAACGCTGAAAGGGAAAAGCTGGGAGCTGAGGTTTTCCACTCTAAATCGTGAGCCAAACTCACGAACCGCTTTTGAACCGGTGCCAATTCGCGTGGAAAGTTTTAGCACACTTGTTATCAGCGTTTGCGTTGGCCTCGCCATTCTTGCGTTGGTCTGGCTCGGCGTTGGTTTTCGATTTTTGTTCCTGGACTATACACACACACACACACACACAGCCACACACACAGCCACACACATACACGTCTTCAAACTTACCCATCACGTTCTACTTACAGGGTTCAAGTGGCCTTCCCCGAAGTAGCCGGTGAGCCCACTCACGCCCATTGCTTTGAAGCTGAATTATGAGTGACATCGATAGCGCTCGGTCAATCCACCCAACTTCTTAAAAACTCATCAACAGTAGAGATTACCGTTTGGCTCTCTTCCTTCCCCTCCCAGTCTTGCGCTCAAAGCCGGCCAAAGACCTTTGTGTTGTGGCATCCGAAATAATGGCCAAAGTTGTGACCGGTCGAGGTCGAGCGGTTGGTGAAAAGTTTTCTCCACTTCTATGGCAACGCAAACGCTCTTGACTCGACTACGAGTCATTACTCTTCGCCAATGGTGGGCCAATGGTTTCGCGGGACCAGCGTGTGATGCGCAGGGGCCGATTTGCGGGATGTAAGAGTTCCTTCACGAGGACTTATTTTCCCCAAATGAGCCCCCAAAACAGCGATCCCGGTGTTTCGCGCTCATGAATATGAATGAAAATCAGCCGCTCGGAATGCACGGGCCGCTCCCGGCTGCTGGTTGAATATTATTCCCCAATCTGTCATTTTGTCAGTTTTCCCTCCCGCCAGTTCGAGTGCGGCCGCCGCCTAGCGCAGAGGAAAAAGGAGCCAAAAGGGGGATGATGTATCGTCCTCATAAGCCCTCGGCTATGTTTTCCCCTTTCCACAAGGCGTTGAAATACGTTCGACACGGATTACCCCAAACCGAAGCTGATGAAGTCGAAAATGCTTCTCATTAACGCTGCCGTAAAGAAACATACCGCAGCCGACTCCCGTCCCCTTTCAAATGTCTTCACTCGTGTGGAACTACTCGGCGTCTACCCCAAAACTTTCAATCCTAGCCCCAGAAACTTTTCAACTATGGGATGAATATAAATTAGAAAATTAATGCATCACCCGCTCCCCATTGCGTCCACACATTCACAGCCGATGGTGCGCGTACAGTTCGAACTTCAACCTGTTGGTTTCGATGGCCTGCGGTTCACCGCTTCTTAGCGTGCGTACCACTTTCTGCTGCTGTGATGTGCATTCATATGTGTGCGTTTGTGTGTGTGTGGATGTGGGTTTTTCCGTAGGCGCTACAAAAGTCAAAACAATCACAACCCAAAGATGCCACACGTGCTAAACGCGGGGTGCGATTTGAGGTGTTTGTGGTTTTGGCAGCTGCGAACATTATACGATTCGAGGTCGATAATTACACCTCGAGTTGTTTATTGTTGGTTAGATTCGATTCATTCGAGATAGAGAGTGAGGGCGAGATAGAGAGCGAAAGAAGGATAGAGAGAGAGAGAGAGAGAGCGAGAGAGAGGAATAGAGAGAGGAGGATGGAGAGCGAGAGAAAGAGAGAGAGAGAGAGAGAGAGAGAGAGACTTTGATCGTTCCACACACAAACGGTTCAGTGAACGACACGAGAAGAGAATTATATCTTCAATCTCGTTTGTGGTTTAGCCCTTAACACTAGAACTACCGAACTGTTTAACCTTACTAGAACCGCCATACGGGGCAATTTTGTCTCATTCGTTATGTGTTATTTTTACCTGTTTATTATTATCTATTATGTTAATTATTATCTAGTTTATTGAGGTTAAATAATTGATAAACATCATAATTAGATATAATAAAGCTTTAATAGCAACTCAATCAATATAAAAAAATCTAATTAAGATCATATCAACCGCATACCAAGGATATGAAGGGCAGTTTCCTTTACTTTAATACAGCATTACAGAACTTCTAGTGATAAACACTTTTTATTTTTCCTTACAGAGTTGAGCGACACTAAATCAAGGCTTATAGCTACGGTTTTTATGATAATAAAACAAGTCTTTTGTTCTAAGTTGACGCAAATGTCTGTGACTACCTTGAGAAACATTACGCAAATTAGATGTCAATACAGCTCTAAATGGCGAAAAGTAGAGTACAAAGCTTTTTCGAAAGTAAGAAGAACACCTAGATTAACTATTTCAAGCATCTATAACACGTCTTTAGGTTTCTTGGCATATGGACAAAATATTACATTGCTTCGTCAGAATCTGGCTCACATGAAACGCATACGTACGAAATTCTTTTAGTACATTTTTCACATACTAATCTATTGGATGTGCATCATTCGTTAGCATTTTCGCCCTCGTAATAATTCATTTGAACCTAGCAGCGCTGACGAGAACCTGCAGCACCTGATACAGGCAAGTTAGCGAGAGCGCTCTTATTTTCAACGTATTTTTTGGCAAGTTCTTCGCCCACCTTGAAAAGAAAATCGCGTCTAGATATCTTTTCTTTTGTATGTTCTTTATACAAGACCCAAGCATTGATTCCCGCCAAATCTGGAATATTTAAAAAATGAATGAACAAGCCATCTTCTACAAGCACTTTTTACAGAGTACTTTCTATGCATACTTTCTATCCAGATCTTTATTTATTATGATGAAAATTAGAAAAATATACAAAAAGAGGCAACATAGGCTTGAGAAACGCGCGCATACAAGGGGACATTGGGAATTTATTTGAGGGAATTTGCTGTCTGCATAGGGTCTGGGGGGTCACAGCAGGATTCAATCATTGATGTTCACCTGTTTCGGAAGGTAGTGCTCGGGAGTCGGCTATTGGTGCCAGAGATCCTGGAGCCAGCGGTAGGTACCAGTGGAACTGGCCATATGCATATCGCAGCCTGATAAGTGGAACGCTACTTAAAGCATACTTGCGAATACCATTGTTTTTGATGAGGTTTGACTCGTTTTTTCTTGATGAAAATTTGTTGGTCATTTTGGGTATATTACTCGGTGGGTTACGTAGAGGATTTTCCGATGCCACCACTTGCTCTTACAAAATATTTCGATATACCTAACAGAGTAATATTATCAGAGTAATTAAGATACTTCCGTCCTTCTCAAACCAGTGTTGGGATACGACGTGGGACTTATCATCATCACCCAATTTTTCCAGACTTTCAAAACCACATCCTCCACTCGTTGACAGTACGCATACCAGCCATCTAACGTATTTTGCCTATGGGACAAAAATGTCCCATATGGCGGTTCTAGGCTGGATTTTTTTTTATTCTTTATTTTTATCGTTGCTCGTTAGAAAAAGAAAATTTTAATGTGTTGACACGACGATATGCGGAATAAAACACCTTTTTGAGTGCAATGGGACAAAAAAGTCCCTTCGGTGGCTCTAGTGTTAAACAGCAAACGAGTATGGATGGCATACATTTAGGCGTTTCCTTTTGCGCCTAGTAGACCGGCACTAAGAATCTCATGAAAGTTTTGCCTTAAAGTATGCAATCTGAACTACAAAACTCTTGTTCCTTGCATTTTGGTGTTAAGCATCTGTTAACAACATTGTCAACTGGGATTGATTTGATTGCTATATGCTCCAGGTTGATGCTACACTATCGATGAAATACAACTAAAGTAGAAGAAATTTTAACATTCCCCTCCCCAACACCATGTTGCTCATGCACACGTGCCGGGAATGTATTTTAATTCACTCTCGAATAGCGCACGCAGACCGACCAGAGCCAAAGATTATCACCATCAGAAGTGTACCACTTGAAGTGTGATTCCACATTCCATCCAACCATCTCCGCAGTTAGATCCCCGTTTACACACACACACACACACTATCTATGTGACCTCTTGCGAAAGCCCCAGCCCCACGACGGAAGGCTTTGCTGCAGGATAGTCACGAACGGCGCTACCGTTTGGACGCCCAATGGAGCATTGCCCGCATTCAATGCATTTCAATGAGCTGCGTGGCTCGGCTCGTGGTATCGTGTCGGGCCGTTGGCGAAAGAAAGTCAGCCGTTGTCAGGCACCGGGACGTCACCGGGACACACCAGGCCCGGCCACCACGCCGACCTTCATCAATATCACTCCCATATTGCAACAATTCTCATGAATTGATCATCGCAAATCCCTCTGGTGCATTGCTGCCTGCCTCCATTCCATTCCCTGTCTTCAGCGTCGTCGCCACAACAGCGTGCGAGACATCGACCGGGCATCACCGAGCAACCATGTCCGATGGCGTTGATGAATCCATTTGTCACATCATCACATCGTCCACCGAATTTCGTACCTACATACACACACACAAACGCGTTCGTAGTTTTGTTAGAACGGGTCTTCTTTTTGCCCCTCCAGTAGGCTGTCACAGTGGTTGGCAAGAACGAGCGTCACGTTATCCAAGTGGACAGGTTTGCCGAATGCATAGAAAAAGCTTTCAAGCAAATGTGGCCATCGGGGGGGGGGGGGTAGCCCCCCGTCATCCCTTCCTACCCTTGTCAGCTGTTGATGGTTGTTCTATCGATTCACGTTTGAAAATTGGAAGCAAAGAAAAACGTTGAAACGTGTAAACGATGAAGTTAACACCGTTGGCCAAAGTATGGCTGAAAGAAAAGTCAAACAACGCCGGAAGCTCGTTGCGCGAAACGCAATCATGAAGGTTGTGTTCCCGAAGTGAACCGTCCCGCTTTCCCTCATTTTTTTAGTCAATGCTCCGGTCTTTTTTCCCAATTCTAATACCATTACGATGCGTTTCACCATATCGGACACATTTGTTTGAACAGCTTTGTCGCCCAGAAAAAGGGTTGGGCCCAGAACTTTTGCGTTGTTTCTTGTTGGACATTTTTTTTGTCGGTCTCCCTCAAAAAGCACAATCGATATTTGCGTTCTGGCCAATCGCAAATTTTTGCTGCCAGCTTTTGTCGGCCCTTTGTCCGGCCATTTGGCAGTGCAGTGGGTACGAAAAACGTGACTTTAATGAGTTTGCTCTACAATTCAAAGCGAGGTTTTACATCTGAATGGTGCAGCTCTTTGCTAGGAATTTTCCATTTTACATCGTTGAGTAAATAGTTCAAGTGCATAAAATAGAATCACAGTACTTCAATCAAACGTTGCTGCTGCATGTGGGCTAAATTTTATGATTTTTATCATTTTTGAGCTCTCTCTCTTTCTCTCCCATTCTCTCAAAAGCTTGGCACGATTTTACTACAATGTGCTACCACTTTCCGGTGCAGCAAACAGGGACATGAAGATCATAAAATAGAACGATACGAATCATTGCAAAAGGATGCTTGAAAAGGGCACTAACGAAAATGTACACAAAGGCCGCTGTACTTGTTTGTTTTTTTTTTTTCCTACTTGGCTTTTCTGGCGCCACAACCAACGCCACTGACCACACTCACTCACTCAACTTACTCAAATTGTGTTCAGCATGACCTCCTCGAGGGAGCAATCTGTAGCCATCTGCATGTGCAGACGGGAAATAGTAAAAACACACTGCCCATACATCCATCGTGCATAGATCATCGTTTTTTTATTCTTTTTAAAAGGGCATGAACATGATAACGCTCTTACATACAAAGCGCGATGCTTACCCGAACCCCGAGCGAATAGGCTAATGGGCATAATTTTGGAGCTGCCTCATCCTCTGCCTTCATCATCCCTTAATTTTCATTTCAATGACTTCATTAGTGCTCTAATTTACAGCTTGTCTACGTTTCATTTGCACAGCACACTCACCCACAAACGGCACGGCACTAATTTCGCTCCCCAATACAGAGAGAGAGATTAGGTCAAACTTTTCGGCCCGAAAGCAGGAAACGGGGAAAAAGCCAATAAATGTGCATGCACGGCTTTATACACATTGTATTCGATGTCCTAATTTATCGATTTGATTCGAGGTTTCGGGCAGCAGCGAACGAGCAAGCTGCCGGACACTTTTCACACAACGCTGGCACTGGTACCAGAGATGAACATTGCACGGCTGGCCTCACGACCCGTTCGCCCGTCCGTCTGGTCGGCCTGCAAACTTCCGATCAGATTAAAAGTTTCGCCACACGGGAAAAGTTTGCTCCCGAGCCCGACAAAACGTTGCGCTACTTCTTTGCGGTTGGTTCTGCTCACTGTCAGCCTGCGGGCCAGTTTCGGGTGAAGGTTTGTTTCGTTGCGGGAGAGGGTGTGTATAGCTTTTTTTGGGTTACTTGTGCATGATACAGAATGAAGAAGAAAAAAAGAACAGTTTTGCAAAGAAAATTTGTCCCTTTCGTTCCATTTTCGGGCGTCTGTTTCTGTAGGGAAAATACTTCCTGCGCTAGCACATTTCAAAAGGATCGCAATGGATATGCGCTGGCAAGCGGGATTGAATTCATCTGTAAAACGATAATAAATAGCAGCATTGCACAAGCCCTCGTTGCACTTTTTTTTTTGCTTGCCTGCCATGCCCGAAACACACGCTGCAAGCACTAGATGGGATGGGCAAAAGTTTCATTTTCTTCTAACCCGTCCGTCCGTTCGTCTTGCTACTCGTGAAACAAGTAAACGGGAAAACACTAACAGCTGCGACAACCATTTAGGGGTTACCAGCTGAGAAGAAAAACTTACAGAGGAAAATGTCCATTTACACTTCTGCTCGTTCCAAAAGAACCGGATGACACCGACCGGCGCGGCGGACACGGAGCGAAAAGTTTCAATTCCACATGCATCGGTCGGAGAGTGATAAGTTTTCGGATTTAGATCGACTCATTTAGCTGATAGCGAGGTAGGTTGTCCATCGACGCGACGGTCGCAAACTTACGCTTTCTTATTCACGCTCACTGGCTCGGGTCGGGTAACGTTAATTCATTAAAACTTTTGCTTTATTCACTTCTCTCACTAACTACGAAGATGGCACGGACAGGAAGTTGCGTGATAGCAAGTACGGTCTGTGGTGCGCGTTGCATAACTAGAAGGCGACTTTTAACATTAAATTACCGTTTGCGCCTAAAAGTATGCATTACGCACTACGTCTCGTCTGTAATAGCATTAAGGGTGGCTTTTTCCTTACAAGGATGGTGTTTATTTATTCTTAAATAGCTATTTCGAGGAAAAAATCAAGTAAAAATGCCCATTTTCTTTCATGTGTCAATGACACACCTGCTTAAAACATCTTCAACGTACAACTCGTGCTACACAATACACATGAAGATGCTCTTTTCATATAAACCACCTGTTCCGACGAATTGACTTTTTTCTCTCTTTCTCTCTGCCTCTCAGGATGAATTGAATCGACAGCTCAATCTAAAACCAGGCGCCCCTTTACCTGGGCAAGTATTCCCAGGGGAATATTTGGTATGTAGGAACACCAAGCACGGTTGCCATCTGTTACCACGGCGGTGTTCCACACACCGTATCACCGTTCATTTTCATACGGATTGACGGGCTGAGTACGGTTGCCACAGTGCTCGAGCTTCGAATCGAAACGCGCAGCGGCTGTGCAGTGCAGGAAGATTTGTGTAAAATTGATTTTTTCATCTCTAAAATATTGATCATCCATTTCCATCGGCTGGCGGTGTGCGCTCGATTAGGCATCGCATAAAGCAGAAAGGCAAAGGTTTTCCACCCTTTACTCGCGTGCAGAAATGCACACTTTCTGCTTCCTGCCGAGAGAGAGAGAGAGAGAGCGAGAGAGAGCACACTTGTATGTATGTACTTCAAGACACATATCAAGAATTTTTATCCACAGCCATTTTCAATCCTCCATTCACCATCACCAACTCGACACCAACTCGACACCATACCCACGCTTCGCTGGAATTTACTCACTTTTCCTGATCAAATTTTCCGTGTATCTAAATTTGATTTGTGTCGCTCAATTTATTATCCAATTTTCAGGAAAATGGGTTTCCCCTCTGCTCTCGGGTGCATTGACGCACGGCACGGCAGCATCGCTTCGCGTTTGGGGCCGGAGCCATGATCCTGCCGTGGATCCCGGTCGGAACCGTCCCTGAACAACGTGAACATCGTTCGCACAACTGCACAAATATTCCTGGCCACATTCCCTGGGTGTGAGCAAAACGGGTAAGAATGAAAAAATAAGTACACCCAATGGGTGGTTTTTGCTGCGACTGACCTCAAAACCCAAATCGGTTTAGTTAATACTATCGCCGGGTTACACTCTTTTTTTTTTTGTTGCTTTTTGCCAGAGCTGCCTTGCCTTGGGTGTGCAAGAAATAAATTTGATCACTTTGCTGTTCGCACACGTAAAGCGCAACCGGCTGAGTTTGTCTTTAAGCTGCTTGCACTGGAAGAAAATCGAAAAATACACACACACGCACACGCACACTGCTGCCATCAATTGTAACCGGAACGCATGCATGTACAACGCATTCACATTCCAAACGTCACTGTGACTGGTCGAAGATTCTCTGCGCTCCGACTATTTTCAATATTATTCCGAGAAAGCCTGTATCTTTGCTGAACTTGTTGCTGGTGTAGGTGACTTCATTGCCTGGTTTTGTTTAACAACTGGATTATTCACCGTCAATCACCTGGAAACGTTTTCCGGCCCACAATCATTACGTCGCTTCAACATCACAATCAATCGCTCATCCACAAAGCAATGGCTGGTATTTGTTCCGCCTGCGCTAACGACATCGTAGCTGCTGATCGCATTGTGAAATGCCAGGGTTGGTGCAACTCTGAGTTTCACTTCTCATGCAGCGGACTTTCTGAGGAACTTTCCGCTACTATAGAGTCCTGTGCACAACTTTTTTGGGCCTGTAAAGCCTGTGTAAAGTTTCACAAGGATCCGCGTACGGCCGTGTTGAGGTCATCCACCCCGTACACTCACACTTCTGTCGACCTACTGTCCAGCATAGCCGACCTTAAAGCGGGCCTCCGTAGCGAGCTGTCACAGCATACCACAGCTATTAAGTTAGAGCTTCTGGAAGTTTTAAAGGCGGAGATCCGTTCCTGCTTGCGATCGACGCATGCCGCCACCGATTTACCGTCTCAACGGCCCATTCATCACAATTCAGCGCCTAAATTGTTTAATTCAGTGGTCAAAAATATCCCCGGTACTATTACACCCACACTACAACAGTATCCATCATTAGCCGCTTCTCTTAGTGTGAGTGCGAACGAACCGTCATCCTTCACCAATATGCCACCAGTTTACAACCCGCAAACACCACTACTCAGAGGATCGGGATCGCCGCTCGATTCTGACACACTAGACACCATCCCACACACCGATACGCGAATGTGGCTATTCTTTACGCGTTTCTCCCCATCGGTTACCACTGAGCAGATTTCTCTCATGGTACAAGTACGGCTAGCACTCGATAAGCGGGATGTGTCTGTACACCGTTTGACGAAGCTTGGTGCCGACACTAGTACACTCTCATTTATCTCATTTAAGGTGGGCATACCAGCCACTCTACGCAACAAGGCTCTCTCACCTAACACATGGCCCTCTGCTCTTACCTACCGAGAGTTCCGTGACTATCGGACCAATAATTATAACACTAATACCTGTGCAACAACTGAAACAAATTCGATGCTCGATCAAAACGTTACTCCCGCTACCGACACTTATCATAATCCTCTCTCACATTCTGGAGGGAGTGCCGCGATGCCAACTACTACAACAGATACGCTCGCACAGCCCGTTACGATTTCCTCACCTGCCATGACCACTACAGACGCAGCTTTGTTTACAAACGAACCACATCTTGACCTTAATGAGCGAATGCTTGTTACCACCACACCTACTAGGTCACCTCCCGAATGCTTAGCCGCTCCTAAAAAACGACCGAAGCGAAACGCTAAACGGACTGATGAATCTGCTGACGCTGGCCCGTCGGATGAATAGCAATCTTGCACAGCATCCGGCGATGCACCTCGTTCAGCTCATCCCAGTCTCTCTATCTACTACCAAAATGTACGTGGTCTACGAACGAAAACTACAAATCTTCGCCTGGCGCTATCAGAATCAGAATATGATTTTATCATTCTTACCGAGACTTAGCTTACTCAGTCCATACCTTCTTCGCTCCTCACTGACGATCATTATCATATCTACAGGTGCGATAGGAATCTTTCCAACAGTGCCCTCTCACGCGGTGGGGGTGTTTTAATTGCAAGTTCCTCTTCAATACCGACATGTGAAATCGCATCGCCTAATACCATACTGGAACAACTTTGGATCAAAACATTGCTGCCAGGTGTCTCTGTTTACATCGGCGTTGTTTACATTCCGCCTAGTCATGCGAATGACCCCGCAGTGATGAACGCTTTACATGATAGTGTACGTGAAATTTCAAGCCGCATTAAAGAGAGCGATTTATTATACGTCTTCGGAGATTTCAATAAACCTGATATCAGATGGGAGCTGACTAATACATCAGAAGCCACCGATTGCTCTCCATGTTATTCTGTCATGCATTATGCACCTTTATGCAATTCCGTGGCTAATACCGATTTCGTTGATGGGTTGCATAGTACCGGATTATTTCAGTTGAGTGGTATTGCAAATCAATCTGGGCGTCAATTGGATCTGGTCTTCGCAAACCTTGCCGCAACCAATATTTTGTGCGACTCAATCACACCTCTGCACTCTGTGAATGGTACTTCGGCTCTAGAGAACTTCCTCCCATACGTAACACACTGTAGTATTCCACTTCTCAGTGAGGACTTTCATCATCCTTCATTGGATATGATGATTTATTATCCCGTACAACTATCCCACACCACCAACAGTCACACTCGCAGTACAGTCAATAGAAATTTCTTCAAAACGAATGTGGAACGTATGAATGCCCTTATTGTGTCGTTTGACCGTAATTTTGACTGCTCCAACTTTTCCACTATCGACGAAGCCACCGATTGCTTTAGCGTTTTTATGCGCTCAGCGATTAATTCCTGCGTTCCTGTTGCTCAACGAAAGCCTGGCCCCGATTGGTCTAATGCATCTTTAAGACGGTTGAAAAAAATAAAATCAAAAGCCTACGCGGATTACAGTAGAACGAGATCATCGCTGCATAGGAGAATTTTTTTCGATGCACTGAACAATTATCGTCGACATAATCGTGTGCTCTACCGCTCCTTCATTCGCCGTACTGAAAGGCAGCTATTTTCTAAGCCGACACGGTTCTGGAGCTTCTGGAACAAACGGCGCAATATAAGAAGTATCCCTCCGTCAATGAGCTACAATGGCCAAACTAGTATCGATACATCCGATATTTGCAACACTCTCGCCAATCGTTTCGCTGATGCATTCACCCTTCCTGTTCACAATCCTAACACACTAGCAGAGGCCACCCGCAATACTCCATCGGATGCTATCGATTTTATTATACCCACAATTGACGAAGCATTAATTGCGCGCACACTCAACGATATAAAACCATCTACATCATCTGGACCTGACAATATTCCCGCATACATATTGAAGCACTGCCGTCAATCACTCGCACCCATTCTTGCCAAAATATTTAATGATTCCCTTATGCGTGGCACGTATCCTGAGTCCTGGAAACACGCGCGAATGATTCCTATCCATAAAAAAGGCAGTCGACTTCATGCTAGTAATTATCGTGGCATTGTATCCCTATGCGCTTGTGCAAAGGTGTTTGAGCTCATTCTATACAATCCGCTACTCACAGCAGTTCAAAACTATATGAGCCCTAGTCAGCATGGATTTCTCCCAAGGAGATCTTCCACCACAAATCTTGCTGAATTTGTTGGCTACTGCTTCGACAACATGGATCGTGGTACTCAAGTTGATGCAGTATATATCGACTTCAGGGCTGCGTTCGATAGTATTTCTCATGATATTCTACTTTCGAAGCTAAAAAAACTCGGTTTCCTCGACTGGCACATCACCTGGCTGCGTTCATATTTAACTGGTCGTTCGTACTACATAAGTATAGGATCTCATCGTTCTCACTCTTTCACCAGCTCCTCCGGTGTGCCTCAAGGGAGTAATTTGGGACCGCTACTCTTCCTCATCTATATTAATGATCTATCTTTCGTTTTACCGCCAGGCCAACACCTAATGTACGCCGACGATGTAAAATATTCGCTCCAGTTAGAAACGACAGTGACTGTGTACGCCTTCAAACGATCCTTGAGAATCTGGATAGCTGGTGCAGCAGAAACGCTCTCCAAGTGTGTGCTGATAAATGCCAGTGTATATCATTCAGCAGAGCCCGTCACCCCATCACGTTTACATACACTATGCTCAACACGGCTTTGGCTCGCACGACATGTATCCGTGATCTGGGGGTGCTACTCGATCAGAAGATGTCATTTCGCCCTCACATTGATAGCGTTGTTGCGAAGGGAAATCAGCTACTTGGTTTAATTACGCGGACCTGTAGCGAGTTTACCGATCCCATGTGCGTCAAGTCGATCTTCTGTGCCATCGTAAGGTCGTGCCTGGAGTACTGCTGTCCGATCTGGTGCCCGCTTGGCGTTGGTGACATCAATCGCCTCGAAGCCATTCAACGGAGACTCACCAGGTACGCGGTTCGACTCCTTCCATGGCAATCCCACCACGCTCGGCCCACCTACCATCAGCGGTGTCTGCTTCTCGGACTTGAACCACTCTGCTCTCGACGTAAAAACGCCCAATGCCTTTTCATATTTCGGCTCCTTAACGGAGAGATCGATTCCCCGGCATTACTAGCCAGCATCAATTTGTTCGCTCCCTGTCGGATTCTTAGATCCAATTTCCATCTCCGTGTTCCGCGTACCCGCAACAACCATAGCCAGGGACACCCTATTATACGTATGTCCCTCGAGTTCAATGAAGTGTTAGATTTGTTCGATTTTAGTATGTCTACTTCCACGTTCAAGGAGAAATTGCGTCTACGTCACATGTAATGTTTGCTTATAACTAGATGTTTATTTATATGCTCCTTAATTTAATTATAAGGTTGCCGATTAGACATGATGATCCGTCGGTTTATATATATGAAATAAATAAATAAATAAATAAATAAATGTGTCGTTGCCGTGATAACTCGGGCACCCGAAAGTACACACGCATCAACAATAGGGGAGGGTGACAAAGTTCTTTCCCATTTGCCGTGAAAGAAATGCAATTCCAACGCCGGTCCAACTTCCGAAGCTTCCCGGTTCGGTTTCATTTGCGTTACGTGACTTTCGTTATCTTTTGTTTCAGCCAACTCCGCACTGCCGCAAACACACGTATGGAGTGTAAGTAAACTCCAGCACGATTTGTTGAATCCGTGGAACTACCACAGCCAGCACTTCGGCACAAAAAGACGGCAAAACAATACTCAACAACTACCGACCGAGCGAACGAAAGCGATGCTTAATAATTTACAGTTATCGCAATGAAAACTACTCCCCGGCGAAGGCTTGGGCAACGCAAGGTTCGTTCTTTTCAATGTCCCCCCCCCCCTTCTCCCATGGCGTCCCGTAATCTTTCAAGCTAGTCACAGTCGCGTTCTATTTCCAGTCACACAAACCACCCTGCACGCCATCTTTTGCATATCCCCAACGAGAGCACACAATGGGCCGCCTGGCGGTAGGACTTTCGCAGTGCGAGTGATGTATCTGCGGAGACGATGATAAGTGAACCAGTTTCGCAACTGGTTAAAAGCATCTTCACAAACCCGCTTCCCCGGGACGTACACTCGGGGTTTTCCCGATGTGAAAGCGTTGCCCAGGAAGCGTCCTGGTTTCATCGCTGTGGAGTACCGACAGTACCTCGCTTCTTCTCCACCTTTGGTTTTCGGGGGTGTTGAAGTGTGGACAAAGTTCCTCCCACTCACCTTCCTTGTCTTAAAAACAATGCACCACACTTGCTTGCTACACCGGTACCAGAGGGGTTTTTCGAAAACGAGAACCAAAGCACACACTAATTGCTCTCCTCCCTCTCGCTCTCTCTCTCTCTCTCGTTCCGATGCTCCTCGAGTCTTCTTGGACGAACTGGGTGGCCGCTTCTCGACCGGTCTTGACACTTCCTGGACATGCTGCCTTCGAGCGTTCGACAGTTGTCACACCGGGACGTGCAGGAAATGATGAGTGCGCACATATATCTATATGCACGCATACGGGGATACCTAGTTTTTGTGACACATTCGAGTTGGTGCGCCTGCTTTGGGGCAGAGATTGTCGCGACCCAGCCGACAAAGCAGATTCAATTATGAAGTGAACTTTTTCTTTGTAAAAGAAGAATTTTCCTACAAATTATCCAGAGAACGCTGAAGCCTTAACCGTCGCCTAAAAGTATGCAAATAAAAATATTGAAACTTTATCAAACGCCTATAAGCATGCAATTTAGTAAAACTTTAATACCAGCAATCTGAAATTTGCATACTTTTAGGCGCATTTTAAACTGAGAATCTGAATAGAATGAAACTGAAATTAAATAGTATTAATATGGCTTGTTATAACATTGTTATACATTGTACATTGTTTTTAGATATTTTGAATCCCTGTCAAATAAAACAAAATTTCCTGTTCCCTAAAGGCGAAAAACGCACCAATTTCTGCTAACTGTTTTGCAAACGCCTCAAGATATGCAACCTGCGATTAAAAATACACACCCAGCAACCTTTTACACCAGACTGTCCGTTGGGTGTGAACACACCAGAACCCACCCAGGGGTGACAGCTTCTTCACCATCCCGTCACGAGCGTGTCTTGTGCTGGCGGCACATAATCGTTCGCCCATTCGCGCCCTAATTTGAGGACTGTTTGCATACTCTCACCTCTTTAATGCTATCAGCCAGCGAATAGCGAACTGCTACGTTTGAAGAGATTCATTAAAACACCACAACTTCAAGGTTTTGTGGTGTGCTTATTAAGGAAGTTTAAGCAAAAAGCGGCGAACAGAGAAGGCCAACAAAGTTCTCGACCTATTTGGAGCGCGGAAGTTTTTGCGGTCAGAACTGTCGCTTTTTCTTAAGCACCCGTACTACGTACTATGAGAGGGACACAAACAAACAAAATAAATATCATGTCAGTGGAGTTATTACAACCGTCTGCACTATTTCCGTCCCTCGTCGTTATCGATGAAAGAAGGATAGGCAGAAAAAAACATACAGCGAACTTCGTCAATGACGCAAGCCTTCGCAAACATCCTTGGCATCCTTCGGTTTACTGCGAATAGCAAAAACATTCACGCTGATAAGAGGATGAAACAAGCAAAAAAAGAAGGAGTCCACCACCTGTCAAATAAGACACACAGGAGCTGCTCGCCCTCACCAGTGAGACACTACAGCCCGGCTCGATGGCGCCATCGTTCCCTCAATCGAACGCGAAACGGTTGCTGAAACTGACAACACCGAAAAGTTTCCCATCCACTTACACACACACACACATGCACACACACTCATAAGGCGAATGACGAAGTTGTTCATTTGCTTGATCGCTGGCAGCGAACCGGTGGGGACAACTTTCCAATCAGTGTGCATGGAAATAGAAGAAAACACCAGAAAGCTTACCATCAACCGTTCAATTGCACCCATCAATGCATCCATTTAGAGAGAGAGAAAGTGTGTGTGTGTAGGTGGGTTGATTTTAATTGCAACCATCAAAGGCTTCTCGAGGAACGTCTCCCACATGGACACTTTGCCGGGACACTCCCAGCAATCGCTTAAGCAGCAGCAGCACCACCACCACCACATTAGCTAGCGGCGATTGCAACTGCGCC
Source organism: Anopheles merus (assembly GCF_017562075.2). Lineage (NCBI taxonomy): Eukaryota > Metazoa > Arthropoda > Insecta > Diptera > Culicidae > Anopheles > Anopheles merus. The sequence goes on along the minus strand of NC_054084.1, from coordinate 34,441,357 downwards.
TGAAACGATTCGAACCGAGCTGACTACCACTTTTCACAATTCAATTCCCCAAGTGTAATTAAAATGATAGAAATTCAATCTTCTACACTTGAAGGTTCGAACTTCCCGCCTCGCGCATGTACCTCCCATTTCCACCCGGTCGGGAGAAGCCGGATTTGGTGCAGCTGGCATGATTTTAATTGCAAATCCAGTGCACTGTCTACGACACACACACACCCACTGGAGCATTACGATACGTTTAGTTTCCCGAGATGGAAGAAAAATATATGCAAATATACGTTCCAGGCATGCTGACTCATACAACAACAAAAAATACCCCTTTGTTGTTTCAACTGTCTTCCTGGTCCTGCTTGTCAAGACACGGCATCTGCGGCAATCGTGCGTCATCGGACGTGTGTGAACGCATTCGTATGATGATTATGTAATTTGCTACACTTTCTTCTGTTCCCGCACATCACATCTATCGCCAAATCCATCTTCTGCTTGTGCTCTGAAGTGGACTTTCCGAGTCTAAATGCGCTTCAGCAATGGGATGAACCCGTCCAGCCTGCAACGGCTCGGCAGTGAACTCTCCACCGCTCGGCGGCAATCGTGTTCATCCCGAACGCTCGTACGGCTCGTTGTTTTTGTTCATTCGGGGCTGTGCTGATGATACACGGCTGATGGGTTGGGTGCTGGCGGTTCTGCCACGGTTAGAGCGTGTTCAATCGCTTGCGGAGTGTCGTTCGGTTCACCAACTCGCAACGTCCAGGGCACGTGAAAGGGAGTGTACGGCACGCGATCGAGAGTGTCAATTTTCTAATCAGAAAAGTGTGTTTTTTGCGTGTGACGGAAGTGCAACTAAGCAGTGTGAAGCAGTGTTAGCTGGGGAAAAGTGCATCTTGGGTGATCGTGTGCGCGCGCGTGTGTATGTGTGTGTGTGTGTGTACATTGATTGATCGATTAAAATTAACGCGTGTGTGATCTGCAGTCAAACCCGAACCAGTCGAACGCCACGACACGAAGATTGAAGATTGATGGTGAGCGAAATTATCCACTTTGCAGCCAGGGTGTTTGTGGCGTGCGCCGGTCGACTGCAGGAGAGGAACCAGGCACCGGGGGGCTGTACACCGAAACGATAATTCAATTTATTTCGACAACGACGTCGTGCGAGACAGCAAGCCATCGAGCCCCGGACGGATTGTTCCAGCGAGCAACGGGCGGGTGTTCGAGTTAGTAGTCGCTCAAAGTCGGCTCGGGTGAGTTGGGTGGCGTTTGTGGCGTGCTTCGTTCGACTAATTAAGAGTGTCCGGCGGTCGGTAGTCGGTGCATCTTTGCCGGGGAGGGACCATCTTTTAAAGTGGTGCTTTGTCGGTGTGTGCTTTGGTTTATCGGTCGGTTATTGAACCAAAAAGCCCCAATCGAGTCGTGCCAAAATTGTCCAACAATCGCCCATCGATCGGAGTGACACAATCAAGGAAGTGGTGCTAAATTTTACAAGTGTTTTGTCGGTGTGTCGGTTTGCGTGTGTGCGTGTGTGTGCCTCACTGGACGGGATTCGATAATGAGAATATAATCCAATTAAAGTGTCCCCGTACGTTAAGCGAGCGAAATAGGAAAAGCGAAGGTGTCGTCTGCTTGTGTTTGTGTCTTTGTTCATTACATCGGCCTGTGTATTAAAGCTTTCCCTCTGAATATTTTGTGCAAAATAAAACAAGAAAATAAACAGTGAGTGATCGTACCATAATAAAGTTGCTTCTTGGAAGCCAAAAAGTGAAACAAAAAATCCATCAAAATTAGTGCTTAGTGGTTTGGTGCTGCCATAACACCATGCTACAGGAAGTGCATAACGTGTGTTAATATACCAGTGCCCGTGTCCATTCACGAAGGAAACAGGGAACAGCAAACGACCGCGGAAGGATTACTGCCAACCACGCCTGCATTCGAGTCCAGCTGACCAAACAATGATTACTCCCCGGATTACCATGACACGGATGCAGTTTGGATTCAATTTCCTGCTGCTGATTGCCGGTGAGTGTTTTCGGTGCGTCTTGCAGCGGAGCGCCACCAAGGAGAAAAGTGTCGCAAAAGTCGCGAACCAGCGCGCCCCGCACGGGTAGACAATTGGCCGCGTTAGCGGAACGTTCCTTCTAATTGGATTTGCTCGCTACAGGAAATGTGTGCGCTGCCGTTGTGCCGACGTGTATTGGCCTTTTAGCTTCCTCGAGCATTGGATATTGTGCTGAAAATAAAAGCAAAAACAAAAAACAAAAAAAAACGGATAACCAGATGGAGCGAGTCTTTGTCGCGCGGTGTTTCGTTTTTTTTAAACCTTCCCCAACCGTTCGTGGCAAGACACGGCCACGGCGAATTCCTCCAAGGTCATTGTTGTGATGGAAATCTGCTCTGCTGTTTTCGGTTTTTGGGCTAATCGCATTGTGACAGCCTCCCGTCCTACCCTTCCCTGCTGTGGGTTCGCTGGACAGAAAGATGAATGGAGTTCTCGGGGCCCATGTGTGTTCTGTCGCGAGAGACAGCGTGAAAAGGGGGAGACAAAAAACGCACCCCAACTGTCACGAAACTGTCACGCTTCACGCACGACACAGTTGGAGCGTTGTGTTGTGGGTTCTGTGTGCTGTATGCGGTCATGGCCGTTGTGCTGTGCCAAGCGTCGCCCTTTGTTTGTATGCGATGACGGTGGAGTGAAACCGACACCCGCGTTGCGATTTGCTGATTGCTCCGGGGACACTCCCCACGGGCTATGCAAAATGGAATTTATGTTCTATTCCTGATGCCGAGTGTCCCCCCTTGCCGCATTCGGTATGATCGTACAAACTGCTGACAAAGGCAGGCGCACACACACGCGTGTTGGCAACGCGTGCAGCGGAAACGGATTCTTTATGATGCACCGACGACACCCTTTTGCACTTTTGGGATGCAGCGATGCAGGGCTCCCGCTCAATCGACAAAAGGGCGGGAGGGAGGAGGTTCGGGATACGTTACACGGCTTCTTTGGCTTCTGGGAGCTCGTCATTGGCAGCTGGGATCTTTTGCCAGTGCACCTAGAATGGTTACAGCAGCCACAATTTACGCATCAACGCTGAACTGCTGATGACGATGATGATCCGTTGTCGTAAAGTGGAGTGCTCATATGTGCGTACTTCAACTGATTTATTTTATCTGCTCAAGGATTCTTTCAAGGCAGGTCAACTCGAAATGGTAAGAGCTGAAATGGGAAACCAGATGCTTTCAGTCCTTACTGCAATGTCTATTCGCGAGAAAACGGTGGTCTTTTCGCTGGATTACAAGTTTAAACTAAATGTAATCAGATTTTCCATGCAACTGACTATTTACAGGAATTACTTTGCTGATGTTGAGCTTGAGTTCACGGAACAACAATCGCTTCCTTCCCTTCTGCGAAATGTCGTTCAATAGTTCGTCTAGAAGTTATATTTAACCACCAGCATGTCACTGTGTGGCTTCGATAATGGCATTGATGTCGGCATTATTCCCTCTGTACGTCTACGTCACCGGACCGCTTCGGTCGACTCTCGGAAAGATGCAATTGTATAAGATAAGGCTTCTTGGAATACTTATTGAAATGTTCTCGGCAACTTCAATCGCATCGCGCAAACTTGTTGCGTCTAACGTGTTATTCTAGCGCCCCAAACGCGCTTCATTCTGGCACGTTTTTGCAACGCTGACAAATACTAGGAAATGAAACATCGCACTATCTATTGTGTTGCATTGGTGCAGTAGTAGAATGTTTCTAGGAATTAATATTGCAATAACAGCAAATGAGAAAGCATTGAGCTATGTAAGGTTACTCAGAAAATGATGACACACTGATACTCTAAAATCATTTCATTCCTATCTAAAATGAAGGTTAAACAAACAATTTTATCTTATATCTGGCAGCAGTAGATAGATTTTAATTGTGCAATAAATTCGGTAAAGTTGAGTACCTTCTCTTACACTTCTTTCATAGGGCGTTTCACGATTTATTTACTTGGTTTCCATAATTGTTCGGGCTCGTCTCACGATTTATTCGTCGTATCCCATAGATTTTCACCCAAACAATTCTGGAATTTGTGGAAACCCATAAAAAAGTAATATGGGAAGCATCAAGAAATTTTCTGGAAACACTCTTAGGGCAAATTTTCGGGAACAAATCAAATCTTGGGAAACCCTGTATCTCATCCTTCTTCTGTTTCTCCTTCTCATTCATCATCATCATCTTCTGCTTCTTCTTCTTTTTTATTCCTTATTCATCTTATTCTCCTTCTTCTTTTTCTTCTTTTTCTTTCTCTTCTTTTTTTATTTTTGATCTTCCTCTTCTCCTTACTTTCATTTAAAGAAGTCGCTAAAATTACCTGAAGATATCTTAATAAATTCTCTACTACTGATTAAAGAGACTTCCAGTTATTTTAAGTTTATTGTACAAGAACGCTTGCTTGCTGGATGCTGTGACGTCAAACAGCACCACGGCATCGACCCTAGAACCGAGTGAGCTACGCATAGAATGTGTAGAAATTTCCCCAAAATTAAGCATTCAAAGCGAATGCCGAAACCAATTCCCGATATGTATGCCACAAACGTCGAGCCAGGCCAGCCGGCGTACCAGCCGGGCGATAAGAAATCTACGGAAGCGGAAATTGATTAACAACCTCGAATAATTCACCTATCATTCAGCCGATCCGTTTTGAGCTGGGAGAGGGGATGAGAGTACCTTGGAGTGCCTTTCAACCGTTATCCTTCGGTATCATTTTTTATCCCCACCACCACCGAAACTCCGCATGAAAAATGTTACTTTCGCCCACCGACCCATCACACATGATTGATAGCGGCCTGCTGCGTTTCAGGCTGCAGAGCTGCACAGAGGGCGCCCTGCGAACGGTGAAGTAATGATGGTTTTCGTAATAAAAGACATCTTTCACGTGTCCTTCAATGCTCTGTTGCTCTGGAAAAACACACTCCAAATCTTCCGAAAATCTGTTTGCCTTAGTTTTTTTTTTCTTTCATTTTAAATAATGTTTCATGCTCTATGCTCTTTCTTGCCTCTCACTCTCCTCTTCACAGAAAGCGATTTTCGATACTAAACGATCCTAACGACCCGCACACTTTGTCGCGCACGTTGAGCCTTGCGCATTTAAATTCCGGTCGCTTTATCTCGTTTCTGTCTGTCCCATCCCATTTTATCCCTTTGATTTACCGCCATTAGAACGGGCGGTACCCACATCGGGACACGCTCATTGCTCATTCATGTCGGACAAGCGTAGGGTGGGGAGGAGCGTTTGTAAAATTGCACGATTCGAGAATGAATTTTTAAAAGCGCCTCTTGTTCTACAAGCCCTCGGCCGCGGTTCGACATAAATTTTGCTCGTTCAGTGCTTCGTTTTTCCCCTCCGAGCGAGTGGAATAACCACTAGAAGCTGTGTATGTGTGTGTGTGTGTGTGTGGTGAATAATATGTGACCATCACACACTCACACAGCAAAGCACTGCACACTGTCGGGGTGTCGGACGGAGGATTTGTTCGGTGCAAGGCTGCTTCATACATTTTATTTCTAATCGCTCCCCTTTTCTTAAATCCGGAAATTAATGTGTGCACGATCGCATGCACGCTAAGCGTTGCCTTCAGTGCTGGGGAAGTAGTGCAAGCTAAAAAGCAGCTCCTGCAGCTCCCCATCCCCTACAATGCCCGAGTGCATTGTATCCATTAGAGCAACATTTATCTTGCTGCTATCAATCCCAATTACCCTTTCAGCCAGAAACTCAAACTGTGTACTTCGAACTGGGGGTGTGTGAGTGTGCTGTTCGAAAGGTACAGTTCGCTTTCCCTTCCTGCTAGTGTGTGTGTGTGTGTTAGACCTACCTCAACATTTCGACCGCGCTTCACCGACAATCTGGGACTAAAACTAAACGATTATTTATTCATCACCAGGTCCAGTTCAGGATTTTTGGCCAAAAACTTCCGGCTTAAGGGGAAGCCTAAGGGGGGTTTGTAGAGAAAACAGGAAGGTAGGCAGAGGCACACCACCTAGCTGGACGATAAAACTTTGCTACCCACTCGACCTGGTCACGGTTCCCCGGACTCCCAAAAAAGCCACACTGTAAACATGGCAGCACAATTCCCAAATTCGGTCACATTTATTCGGTTTTTCGGGGCCAATGCTGGCCACTCAAAACCAGTGGTTTTCCACCTTCGGCCGCTGCGGAAAAACTCCTGCACCACACTGCACCCCCTGCACCGGGTGGTTTGAGCGATATTCGTTTGAACGTTTTAGATCAAAAGAAGATCGGTTTAGTTGTGTAAATACAACGCTTTTCCTTCCGGTTGGGTGAAGGGGAGGGGGAGGGGGCTTTCCGGCTTTAGGAAAAATCGAATGAAGTGCTGTGCGAACAGAAGAGGAGAGAAACAAAAACACAAACGACAAGCTGCCAAGACAAGGGACAGTTAAATATTTAAAACTACTCCCATCGAAACGGAACGGAATCGGAATTAATCAAAAAACTTTTGCCCCGGTCCCGGTCTCTATTTCTTTGTGTGTGAGTTCCTTTTTTTATGTTTTTACCATGCTAGCCTTTTTTGCAAGAAAGAAAAGCGTGTTTTTTTTTGCTCTTCATTACCACCAACACCACTTCTAACGCACCACTGGGTTGTGGAAACTGGAAAAGAGCCGTTTCTGGCCTGCACTCACGCTGCAAAACAGTCGCCTGAACGAGCGAGCGAGCGCAATACTGACCATTATGAGACGCGGTAATAGAGGGAGGAGGGGGGGGGGGCAAACTTTACCATTGCACAAACATCAAACCCACACAGAGCACAGGGTGTGTGTGTGTGTGTGTTTGAGTGCAGTTTGAGAGCTGGCGAAGCATCCCACCGGTGATAAATAGTGTAGTGAGTTTGGCCCGGTTTTCCCTTACCCCAGCGCCGAAGCTGCCAAAAACATGTTGGGTTGGAGAAGGGCAGAAAAAAAGAACATATCGCACAAAAATACTGCGGTTTTTAATTTCCTCCTTCTTGTGCTCTCTCTTTCTGGTCAGTGCCGTTTGAAATAAAGAGGAAAAAGTTGCAACGCAAAGCGCAAAGCCCAGAAACAGCTGATCAAATTGTGGCGCGGCTGGGTTTTTTCTTCCTACATTGCAGCTTCCCACGGGCAGCGGGCGGGCTTAGGAACTATCTTGTGCTGTTTGTGATCGCACGTCGGTCGAATAAATACTCACGCAGTGCACTCGATAGGAAAAAAGAAGTTTTTCATCTCCTCTAGGCAGGGGGAGCAGATAGCAGAAAACAGAAAACAGAAAGAGTGGGACGATAACTTTGGCATAACTACCACACACTTGCCCACAGCCACACCGGACGATGCCATGCTAAAAACATATTTAGTTAGCTTTGCGATCAAAAACATCAAAACTAGACCAGCGAAAAGAAGGTAACGAGCGGTTAAAAATGTAAAGCAAAAGCTGCACAAAAGTTCACGCTTCTTCCCTTGTCCTCCTGCTGCCTGCAAAAGTTCTGTAATATGTGCTCGTGAAAGATTATGGAAAACTTTGCATTTCTTTTTTTTCTTCTCGTTGCTTTTCTCCACCTGCCCAGTGTCTTATGTTTTCATTCCATACCCAGAAATAGAACGTAAAGAAAACGTTCCGCTTGTTGGGCTGCATGTCCCCACGGTTCCGCAGGTCCAATTACATCGCCGTTTGTGTTGGTTGAATTTATTAAAATTTTCCAACTATTCAACAACCTCCACTCGCTTGCAAACTTCCGGGCTAACATCCCTTAAGACATCGACATGCTCCGAAAGTGCTCAAATTTCAGCTACCGAAGCCTCACCTCTTGCCTGCAACGCTGCAACGCTTCGTTTTGCGCCGTAAAGTATGCAACGCGGCGCACAAAACGGCAACATGCATGCATCCGGCAACGCTTCATAAGTTCCTTTTGATGATCGGCTGCGGCTGCTTTGTGTATCGTACCAGCTTGTCTCAGATTGCACATTATCGAGTGGCTTCAGGATACGTCAATCTCAGTCAGTGTATTTCAACATTCCTGCCGGCGGTTGTTACCGACTGCCGTGGAAGACGTACGCACCGGACTCGATGCGGGCACCCCATTCGAATGCGTCAAAGTTTCCAGTCTCTCGAGTGTGGTTCATTGAAATGGAATGATTATTATTGGTGACAATGTGCAGTGAACCGTACCATCGATCAGTGCTGGTGATGTGTGTGTGTGTGTGTGTGTGTGTGTGTGTGTGTGTGTGTGTGTGTGTGTGTGTGTGTGTGTGTGTGTGTGTGTGTGTGTGTGTGTCTGTGTGTGTGTGTGTGTGAGGAAAGGATTAAGCTGCTGTGTGCTAGAAACAATGCGAGCAACGAACACACGATTACTGCTTCTAATTACCTTCAGGGTAGGAGCGAAGTGATGGGACACATTCTCGATACATTGCGGATTTTCTCGCCTTTCCTTCCATAGAATCGAACCAATACGATTCAGGCTCTCACCACCCGTCTTGCTGGCTTCGCGAACATCGCTATCGATTCGCATACACCAGGGATAGCTTCGAACAAGAGCTCTATGCCAAGACCCAACATCAAAAGGAGAGTTCTGCATCACCCGCCTTGTACCCACACACTCTCCGGTGCGCTCCCTGTGCATGATTGCGGAGCTAACTTTGATTACATCCATCGCTAATCAAAGCAAGCTGTCACTTGTGTGTGTGTGTCGACTTCACAACACAAACCGCACGCGTGCGTCGCGCAAGGACGTCGTGCGGGGCGTCGCGTATGCAAACTATGCCTAACAAATCCGAAAATTGAATCCCGCCACACTTGCCACGATGTTCCGTACACGCCCACGCACACAGACCCGAACACGACCCTAGGCAACGGTGATAACAAGTCAATCTTCATTCTGTGGTGCTTCGCAATGCGCTCCATTGCGAGACGCTCTTGGAGCACGCGGGTAATCATTGCGACTAGCGCGACACCCACCACCTAAGGTCCTGCGGGTCTGAGTCGACCCCGAGGTGAGGTAAAAAGGAGTGACTAAGCAGTTTCTGACAACACTATATCGGTATGGTACATCTTCCTCCTCATCTTAACCCAATCAACTGTCCGTGAGACAAATCCACCTAAAAAAAAAACCTTTACCCAATGTCGCTCACATTTTGAGAGCTCTTTTACGCTCCAGTCTTTCCGTTCGTGTCGCGTTGGATCCTCGTTTTAGTATGACCGAACACATTTATCAAAACGGCTGACAACGAGTGGGTGATAAATCGGAACGAAACTTATGCGGGCGCGTGTGTGTGTGCCTGAACATGAGCGGCGGAGCGTGTTCTAACAGCTTCATTTTTCCACCTCGTCAGCTTAACCGTACCGCGCAACCGTTTAGCGTCTATCCATCCCTTGCAAACCCTTGATTGATTGCAACCATCATGTGAACTTTCGTGGAACGGGTTGATAGCTTGATGATGGTAATGGTGCATAGCTTTTAGCATGAAGGAATCGGTTCTATTCGGTTCGGCTACCTGGCTACCCCGGGCACTGACATTGCCACATGCATGTAAGACATTTCCACTGGGAAGACCACAACTTCTATCAGGGTCAGAGCAAAATTTACAACGAGCTCGAGATTATTAATTTCGTTACAAGGCATGACGTTGCAAACGTTTTTGAGGTCAATCGTATGTATTTCGTTTGTGGGAATCGCCCAGAGGGCATTCTTGTTCTGGGTTTCCATTGAATCCGGCTCGAAGGACTAATATCTGCATAGCTGTTTTACTCTGTTCGATATCATGAGTGTTATGAATTATGTTTAATTTTGATATTTTGTTCTATAATCAATATCTACAACACTTTACACATTATCCAGATCGTTTCCTTGATTAAAAAGCTGTACGGATTGCATACTTTCTGACGAATAAACGTAACGCTTTATTTCTGCCAACCGCCTGCAGCTATGCAACCTACCAAGCAATACGTTCATAATATGGCCTTACATACAGCTTGTTTAGCTTGCTTAACAAGAACACGCTTTTGGGAGCCTTCCAACCAGAAGGTTCTTTCCAGACAATCCAATATCATGGCTTCGTAACGGGCTTCGCTCTTCCGCGTCCAATCCCGCACAAAAGCCTCCACCTTCTTACGTATGCGTTTCGTAACGTGTCCCGCTATACTACTCCCGCTAAAACGCTTCCGCTCAACTGCCAAGTACATTCGGTCTAGAATCATCCCCTTACATGAGTAGCCGCAAATAAATCCTTCGCTTCTTAAAGGAATCGAAAAGGCGTTCGGTGCCTCGGTCTTCTCCAAGAGATGCGCTTTACGAACATCAGATTCGCCCCACGTTCCTCTCAGGACTCTCGGTCACTGTGTGGTTGAGTGTAATTTATAGATCGTCTGTTGCAGCGACGTTGTTACGGTACGGTGTTTTGCTCCTACTACACTGCGGTACACGATTACGAACAGCATACACCTTGCTGTAAGCCACACTCTGTCCATTATACCATATTATGCCTTCCAGCCGTACATCAGGAAGCCGTTAAACAATTAATTACAATTCGTTGTTTCGCTATTAGCCATAAATTGCATTCATCTGCTTACGGGATCAGCAAGGCTGCTGGGGGAAGGGATGAAACGAGCTTTTCACCATCAATGTGAGATAATTTTAATTTAATTTAAATGCCTTTTTCTGCCCCCAGAAACGTTCCTGCTTGCTCTTATGCAGCAGTCATAAATGGAGGGAAAATAGAAACTGAGCTGAGCTTTGCAATAGGATTGACGTTTTAAGCCATCTAAACCCTTATATTATGATACAATCGTTCGCTACTTATTGCAACCCCCACCCACCGGCCATTCACAGTCCGCTACACAAACACTATCAATGCAAATCGCATTTGATTTGATTTTCCATCACATTTGCATTGAATGCGCCAGCACAAAGTTTAGTGAAATAAATAAATATCTTTTAATTCGCGCTAATATTAGCCCTGACCTGGAATGGAGAGATGCCGGGAAAATCGCTCCAAACGCCCGAAAACCACAACCCCAACACAGATAAATGATTCAACAATAACGATTGGATTATGGTGATGGTGGCACACTTTCTGATTGCAAATACCACCATCACCCTCCCGGGGTTGGCACTCATATTTACACACTCACACAGGCAAACAGTATCCATTTCTGCTAAATGTGTGATCACAGCGAATGACAAATCAGCGGTTCTGATTGTTGATTATTAGCGAGTGATTATTTGCAAACAACGGTATGGCCCTTCACTCGCTGTTGAATGTTTTATCGCGCAGAAAAGTAATCAACATTTAATTCTTTTTGTGATTTCTATAAAAGTAAAGTAATTGTATTTCTGCCCCCAGGAGAGATGGGTTATGTTTGGAGTAGCCTTCAAGCGGTCTAACAAGCGCAAAATGTCATACGGATTGCATACTTTGCGGAGTGCTTGTTTTTTTTTTTTGCTGCTTTCGAGCTAAAAAAACAAGCCCAACTTGAGCCCATGCGTCATTAACGTACTCCCACCGGGGGGCTACACAACGAGCTAACCCCAAAGGTCATTCGATTAAAAGAACGGAACAAGGTATAGAAAGAATTGAAGCGAAAGTATGCCAAATGCTACCCCGTGCTACCCACGCGCTTACGCGCAAAACTCTCCCCGTTGGTAAATTAATCTTTGCTCGACCGCCGTCACCCGCACCAAGTCGCTACGCCGGTCCGGACTAATTGACACAATTAATCGGACGCTCGGAAACGAAACCGAAGATGATTCATGGGTCTGCGAGTTCTGGGAAATGGTTCTAGCCAACACATCTGTCGCATCAGCACCTCACCCGATGAGTCAAATTACTCTGACCCTCCGTGCTCGGTGTGTGTTCATCTTATAAATCTTTTCTTTCTTATTCCTTTCCTTCTATCTCTCTCTCTCCATAGCATCCTCGATTAATGGCAATCAACAAATCTCGAAAAGTGACGCCCTGAAGCTGACGCCCGAGGAGGAGATGGCCCACTTCGTCAACCAGTCGCGCATGGTCACCTGCAGCCATCCGGACCATCCGGAGGTGCGGCTCAAGTGGCGCAATCCGAAAAATGCCATCATTAGCGAAACCAAGGGCCGGGTGCACATCGAGGATAAGGGCGACTCGCTCGCGCTGATATTCGAAGCGATAGCCCGCACCGACCAGGGCAACTGGACGTGCGAGGTGGACGTCGAGGGGACGGCCACCGCCACCGAGGGTCGGGTGACCGTGCCGGCGCTGCGAAAATCCTTTAAAATGATCGTTTACGGTACGTACCAAGCCGAAAAAGGGATAACAGGGCGTGGTGTTACCAAGCGGGAGGTTGATGTTGCTGTAACCTCTTTGTACCCTTTTTGCTTCCTTTTTTCCCGTCTTCTTTTTTTATATGGATGCACTTCCAACAGAGCCCATCTCGTTCCGGGATACCAACACGGTGCAGACGGCGGTCGAAGATAAGGACGCGACCATCCGCTGCGAGGTAAAAGGACATCCGGAACCATCCGTTTCCTGGTACTTTAACGGCCAACCCCTGTTCTGTAAGTTGTGTGTCTGTGTGTGCTACATCCTTCGTCACCCTGCATCACCCTTCTCTGCCCCTATCCCGATACCACCATTACTCAAACGAAGTGTGCATGGCCAAAAGCGTGTACGACACCGCTTCCAGCCAGGTCCAACTCTTTCCCCATCGTGCAAGCTCTGCAAAAGCTCTCACCATTCCTACCTGTGTACAGATCGCCTGCAGAGGTACAATGACCATCATGTGCCATCGGGGTGGTGGTGTTGGTGGTGAAAATTTATGTCTCTTCATCGTTACCCGTTCATGATGACCATCTTTTACAAGCGCGTCGTTCCTGCTCGTCATTGGCACCATAGTGTGTGTGTGTGTCCTATTTTTTTCCTCCCGTTCATCACCTACCTGAAGCCGTAGCAGCCATTCAGGCGCGTACAGGAACGTTTCGCTGACGCGCTCAAGAAAGAATGCAATGATTATGGCGAAGAAACATGCATTGTTTCGCTGTGATGGCACACACAATATGTGAACGATGGGCTTCGCCCGGGCAACGGATTTTAAAAGCTTTTCACTCTGACGATGATCATCGTGTCCTGGGCGGGTGTGTGGGTTGAGGTTTTTTGTTACACCCGTGTCTTTAGATGTGTGTTATTTTTTCGTACATTTACTACACCACTGCACTTAGCAACCGACCGACGGCGCACCGTGTGTGACGTGCAGTGCAAGCATCAACGACAGGGAACAGATTTCTTAACAGCAAATGATTCATAAAAGGATTTTCATCCCCCCTTCGTCGCTTCTACGCTGGCAATTGAAATTGAATGCCGCGCGGTGGAGAGTGCGCAACGGATTGGACAATGCACGCGGTGCGGTGTACTGCGGTGTAGCATAACAGCAGGCGTAAAGTGTTTCTCTATTGATGGTGATGCTTTATGGTGGTTTTTAGTGCTTTTTATGGGACGCTTTGCAATTTCGGATGATTAGTACAATGGTAGTGTGCTTTGCTGTTATGCCAAGTGTTTGAACTTCAATTATTCCGGATTGGGTTTTGATATTTTAAAGCTGTATTAACGATGAAACATTAAATTCTTCCTGGTTCAGTACTAACATGTCCTACATGAGGCGCAGTACAAAAAAAATTTTAGTTGTATGTGCCATACCTTAACGTTTAACAACATCTTTGCATACATTTAGGCGATCAACTAACACAAACTAAGTACTAGCAAGCGTTTTTTTTTGCATAAGATTTGAAATCTCTTAAATTTTACTCTAGAACTCAACACAAATAGCTTCAAAGCATCGTTGGCACAAGAAATGGCCACTCCACCCCGGAGCATAAATTCTGGACTGCAGCTAAAGAATTTAAATGAATCCTCCAAAACTTTCTACCCCCAACAGCCAGGCCAACACAAAGCCTGGACCGCTTGTTTAGATACCCTTAACTGATAATGATGCAAGCGGCGAAAAAACACTTGGATAACTACTTGAGCCACCTTTTTTCCCTCAACACTGGTGCACCTGCCCTGCAATAGAGAAAACGATACAATTTCCAACACTCCTCAAGCAACGTAATAATAAAAAAACAACACCAACAACGCCCAACTTGCTGCTTCTCGCGAAATATTCGCCCCGGCAGCTAACCGCACCCGCTGCTAAACCCACAACGCTAAACAACTTTTTACAGCGCCCGACAACTTACCCGCCAACTATACCACCGGCAGCTTCAACCCGCACGTTCGCTGCTACCTTAAAGAAAGGAAACGATAAACCACATAAATCGTATCATGGAGTCGACCGTCTAGCGGCTGAGCGGCCGCCCGCCAGCGCTTGGAAGCGTCAGAAGTTGTGCCTCAAATTAATTGTTACAGCAAGGATGGACCACTCCTTATCCGTTCTATCCAAACACACACACACATACAGACACAAGCAAGCTGAGCAAAACTCCCATAACCCAACCCAAAAGCTCGTTCGCCCTCGTTCTCGGAACGGAAGAGCGATAAATAAAACACACAAACAAAATACTTCCTACAGGCAGGTGCACACGAGGGGAGCCGGGGGAGTGTCTGCGAGCGGGAAACGAGGATCCGGAAGAAAACTAGAACTAGAACCGCAAGCCGGAAGAAAAACTTGCACGCTCCAATGGTTCGGCGCTTTCCAGCGGGGTTTTCCTACACAGGCACCCTCTCGGGCGCTTTTCCCCATAAAATATCAAAAAACTGGAAAGTCATCCCGCAAAATGCGTCGACGTAAAGCGAAGTGGAACACACACACAAACTCCTAGCGAGCGAAAACTTCGCGCTGAGATCTTGGAGCAAAACCTCGTTCAGTTGGTAACGGTGCTAGTTCAGCTTTGCAATACACTTTTGTTATTGTTTTAGTACGCCTCGAGTGGCACGGATTGCTTGCGAAAGCACTTTTGCCACAAAAACAGCGGGGCGGTAAAAAAAAACTCATTAGTTGGATGACGTTTGCATTCGGTGGTTGAGAAACAAAAAAAAACCGCCATGACACTGTGTTATACCACTTTTGTAGTCCAACCGAGGTGTAAACATTGTCACGAAGTTGTGAAACCACTCCGGCGGTGTGGAACGTCGCGAGATAGTCAAAAAGATGCCTTTGCGAGATGTTAACGAGATAGTTTTGATTTACCGATTGCATAGCTTTAGGCGTTTTTTTGAAAGAATGTTTTTCGCCTCAAAGTATGCAACTGTCATTACAGAATGTTTATATTTAGCACTTTTTACTCAATTTAGGTCAATTTAATCGATTTCTGTCACCTGGGTCCTCGTCGTGACAAAGGCTATATCATGCAAATATGTTCACACATTTTTCTTCGCACGCTTGACATTGCGCTATCGATCTGGACCCCGACAAAATCTTCTCCCAAACCGCACCACTACCCTCATTTGCATATAATTTGAATCCTAACAGCAATTTGATTGTTTCCAATGCCAATCCCGACACCCTTTTCCCGTTATTTAAATTTTGCCCACTTTTCACCTTGTTAACACGACCGTTGCTCATATCCACCTGCCTGCAGTCTCCAACAACGGACGGTACAGCAAGCTGGCCGACGGTATGTCCATCAAAAAGGTGGTCCAGAACGATAGCGGCGAGTACACGTGCAAAGCGTTCCAGATCTCGGCCACCGGTAGCAGCTTCGAGGAGAAGACGATTCGCCTCAACATCAAACGTACGTACACGGTGCCAAACCCCTTTTTGTTCGCTAGGTGTAAATGCGATTCCGTTTGAGCCTGTTTCCTTTTCCACCGCAGACAAACCGTACATGCCACCGTGGAAAAAATCCATCTCGGACGCGTACGGGTACGTCGGCGGCATGGTGAACCTTACCTGCGAAGCGACCGCCGAACCGCCGGCCAACTTCAGCTGGTCCGCCAACAATAAAAAGCTCACCCCGAAAAGCCACATCATTTACAACGGGCGCCACGTGTCGATGCTGCAGGTAAAGGGGGTGGTGGAGACCACACCACGGTCCGTTGCTACTTCTAATTCATTTCCTTCTGTTTCTGCGTTCCATCCAGATCATGATAAAAACCAGCAGCATATTCGGCAAGTACAAGTGTGAGGCGAAAAACGAGCTCGGGTCAGTGACGCAAGAGATCCACCTGAAGGAAGGCACCAAACCCGATCCACCGAGTCTGGTGAGTACTTGGAGTGCTGTATTTTATAACACCGCACACACCCACTGACACGTGACATTTTCGGGCCCCCTTTGTCCAACGCCTTCAGTTTCAGCTGCGCGGTGTCAACTCGGACACGCTCGACATCGACGTCGGCGCTACGAAGTCCCATGACATTCCGCCCGACCCGACCACCGTCATCGGGTACCGGTTCGAGCTGATGCCAACGGACGAATACTTAAAGTCCCGCTCGTGGGACCACGCCAGCCGACGTGACTTCGACGTGGCCGACGGTGCCACCTATCTGCTCGTGCAGCTCATACCCGACACCAAGTACCTCATCCGGGTGGCGGCCCGCAACGCGGCCGGCCTGAGCGACTGGACCGAGGTGAAGGAGTTCTCGACCCACCCAGTGCAGCCGCACGGTACGAGCGGCTCCAGTGCCCAACCCACCGACGTGTGCTTCAAGTTCGTCTGGCTGCTGGCCGTGGCGCTCCCGGCGGCCCTATCCATCACGCATCACCGGTTTGCCGACCTGACGAAGGGACGGTTTTAAATCCCCTACCCCCGCAAAAAACCCCCAGAGCTTCCGTTCGCGAAACGTAACCTTAATGCGGGGAAGCTAATGCGTTGGTGGGTGTACATTCGCGCCCACACGGGAAATTAAACCAGAAAAAAAGGTAAGAGAGAAATTGGCTTCACATCGGCAAACACTTCCCCCCCACACACACACACACACAACTGTCTTCACACGTGCGTTTACGCCAGTTTGGGTGCTTCCTACACACCAACACACCAGGTTGCAGGCGAATGATCGATCGAGCATGATGACGAAATCCCCGCATCGCAAGCGGCGCGTCCGTGATGATGCGTCGTACATGATGAGAAAAGTTTTTAGTGTCACTTTACGGAAATTACACTCGTTTAGCGCGCGATGGTAGTTCATCTTCTCCTTATGACATACACAGACACTCACCAGCACGAAGAAAATGTTTTGTAAGGCTCTAGTGCATCATTCAAAAGCGGTACGGTAAGATCAGAAGAACGAGCAAAAAACATCCCCGGCATCGAACGTAAAATCGCATTCCATTGAGAAACAGAGATTTATGGCGACAAAAAGAAACAAACATAAACACTATTAAAAATGAACGTTGTAGTGCGGATTGCCAGACTTCAGGCGCATCGTAAACGCAAATTGAATTCGTTGCGCCTAACAGTATGCAATGCGCAGTAATGAAGGCTCCTTTATGCACAGTAAACGCGGTACAGCGATACACATGGAAGGACACACCAACACACAGAAACACATCCCTAGAGCCAAAGAAAACCCGTCTCCCTTAGAAGTTTAGATAAGTATCGAAGAAGAAGAAGAAGAAAAAGAAGAATAAGAAGGAGAAGAAGAAGAAGAAGAAGAAGAAGAAGAAGAAGAAGAAAACTTTTCCGTATGTTTTTACGTGTATATTAACTAGTTGCAGGATGCAGAGTGTACGAGGATGTGTTCACAAAAACACACTCCGAGAAGATAGTGTGCGTATGTGCGTACGTGTGCGTGTATAGGTAATACAAAAAAGTTACTATAGATAAAATGGGGTCCCACGGGGGGACTAACTGCACTAGCTAGAAGATAATTATGGCCTGTTGTGTTTTTGATATCTGTTTATGAATGGCAAGAACGTTACACCCTTCACCCTCTTCCCCCGCGTAATAACGTGTTAAGAAGGAAGGAATTAATAGAAAACAACACCCACACTCACTATCCACACTAGTGATGTGCTCTTTGCAGCGCTCACCCACGACTCCGATCTGACTCCAACTATTGTTAGTCCAATCCCGTCTCCGGACAAATCGGAACCACTAGTTCCGCCCGGAGTCGTTATTGCCCGGATTCATCCGAAGTTGCCCGGAGTTGTCCAGAGTCGTCTAGAGTCGTTCGAGACAGGCTGGAGTCGTCCGGATTCATTTGAAGTTGTCTGGAGTCTGCCCAGAGTCATCCAGAGTCGTCCGGAGTCATCCGGAGTCTGGATAATGCCGGACGCACCTACCTTCCAAAATGTTCAAGTCGGTCCCAAAACTTTCGGATTCTGATGGGAATCGACTCCGGATGTTTGCCAACTGTACCCATCACTAGTTCATACACAAACAAAACCCCCAACCACACTTTCCGAGGAGAAATGCGCAACTTTATTGCATCGTCAACAGCCGTTCGCCAGTTGTTTTCCCTCAGCAAGAACTCCCTGCCAAGAAGAAACTTTTCCTCCCAAAAGCCTTCCACTCAATTATCGTGCGGCGAGGGCAAAATGAAAAAGAAAAACCAGTGCTTCGTTTATTAAATTCTTGACCTCCTTTTCTCGGGAATCAACTCATTAGCTGACCGTGTCGGCGGTGCCGGCATCGTTTTAGGCACTCACAGACACTCACATAATCCACCGTACAGGCTGCACCTGCTTACCTGCTGCCTAGCGAAAGGAACTACCAGCACCCGGACCCGGGCAGGCAGCCAGGAGCGGGAAAATAAGTTGCTCCTAACAATTGGTTTAGCTTCTTGCTGTAGCGACCCCGCTGTAGTGTTTTATGTCCGCGCTATCCGGATTTTGGAGCGAGCGATCGTTAGCGAAAACGAGCTCTAATCCTTCTCCGACATCCAAGCGCAAGCGGAAGAGTGTTCTGAGCTGTGCTGGAGGAAACAGGAAAGGGGTGCTAAGTCGTGAGACGTTGCAGTGTTTCCGGTAGGTTGTTGCAGTTGCTGCCAACTGACGACCACTGATACAAAAGACACACAGCAGCAGCAGCAATCTGTGCAGCAAGGGTGCATCTAGATGCGCCGCTCGCCTTCTTTGCAGATGCAATTAACTAGATAAAAAGGTTTCAATTCTACACCGCGCCACTTTTCGGGAAAAGAGATGCAGAGATGGTGCAGCGAATGGAAAGCTTTCAGTGCTTCATTTGGGTCGAATGGTTTCGGTGTGTTGAGATCCTTTTTTTTTTTTGCTGTACGTTCTATTTAAGTTTCATTCGACATGAATTTTGCACTTCGTTGACACATTTCCATCTTTGGTTTGCTGGCTTTCGGGGGCGGTCGGGGAGGAGACCTTCATCCTTCTTCTTTATTAGTTTTGTTCTTGTTGCTAGTTTCATTTCCCTCTTACTCCTGTTTCCACTTGCAAGATGAATAAATATAAAAGTCTCACCGGGTTGGGAGGAAATCGGGCGAACTCCTGCATGGACAGTCACGCTCTTTTCGGTGGGAATTCCGCTTGATCAGCATTCCCGTTTTCCAACCCGTTGCGGCCACACAAGAAATCTCGCTCATAAACAACGGCACATTCACATTCGCAGTACGATAGCAGTAGAAAGCTTGATACACACACACATACACAGAGCAGAATGGAAACGGAAAACGGAATAGTTTTCTATTTAAACCAGAAACGATGCGCTCGCTTCCAGTTACCGGCAGGAATGGAAATTGCACCTGCACACACTGTTCCGGCTGTCCGTGCGTTGCTATCATATGCGAACCACACGGTCTGCACGGTAGAGAGATTGATGCTACAGCTTTTGGTGTTGTTTTCGGTCCGAGTTTTACTTATACTTTTTTTGAGCTTTTTTTTTTTGCTTTTTCTCGCAAAACAACCATCCGAGCGACATCAAACGAGCGGCTGCATCTTGATGAAGAGCACTTTTTTCACTTATTTCTGTCCACTGAATCGGTCTTGTCGGTCGCTTTAGAATGCAAAATATGCGAAGGTGCGAGTAGAAACTGTCCTTAAAAGAAGCAAGGCAAAGAAAGGGGAAAAAACAAATCATTTAAATTTAATAGCAGCTCTTTAAAAAACAGACGAACAAAAAGCAAAAAGACGCGAAAATTGGGGCAAACACATTTTAAATTCACTCTCCAACTCGCCATTTCTTTGCGGGCGACAAATTTACTGGCTCGCCCCAGTAACTTCGCAGGAAAATGCATTTCATCTGCTCGAATAACACCTCCAGCCCGGAGGTTGAGCGCGCTGCTTCACGCCACAATAATTGCATTTCACTTATTAAATCAACCCAATTTTGCGCGTTCCTTCTGTCGCTGTCACGTTGGCAAAAGAGAGAGAGAGAGAGAGAGAATGAAAAAAACAACGTCCCATAGCGAAATAATAAATTGATCCGCGTTCGGCTTTCGGCGCGCACCCGAAAAGTGCGCACATAATCGAACGCAACGTGCATTATGTGCATCGGGGAGGGCAAAGGCGTTATTGTTTAAATACAACGCTTCCCCTTGTGTCGCACAGCGCGATCGGTTCACCTTCAGTGTCACGTGGCGCGTTCCGAAAGTTTAAATTAAAATTTCCGTTTTTTTTTTGTCGCTGCTCATCGTCGTCGCTGCGTGCAAAGTGCAATGAAGAATCTACGGAACACAGCAAGGTACACGCGCAAGGGTGAAATAGCTGTGAAAAACTTTCCGCACAAGATTCGCCGTGTCGCTTGCAGTGTTTGTGCCGTTATAAATACGCTCTTGCACTTCATCGGCTGACGATGAGCCAGAGCGCGCTCGGAAAGGGCATTAAAATAACTTTTATGCTTATCATTTTATGCATCGATGCGAGCCATCTTCTGGACAATCTTTTCCTCCCCAGTGTTGTGTTGAAGCGCACTATCGCATCCTTTCGACAGGACGATGAAAGTTTCAACAGCGGGCTACATTTTTCCCGCTCGCAGCACGATCATGCGATGATGATCATGGTTATCGTAAATTATGATACTCTGATCCGTTCGGTGTTTTTTTGCAGCGGGTGACAAGCGAGAAGGAGCAATATTTTTTACGCTTCTTTTTTTTAGATGACTTTTAACTCCCCGTCTGAAAATGGGATAAGCAAATTTGCGAGCTGAAATAGAAAGGAGCAGGAAATATAAATTAAACCCAACTTCCACTGGAACTGAACGCTCATCTGTCGAAGGGATGGAGAGCGATCCTGTTTTCAACCCTTTCTTTTTTTAAACAAAACCAAATAAATTGTTCCGGGACCGCTTTGACGTGTTTGTTTGCTTCCATTCTTATGTGTTGTTGGTTCTGTTTTTTGTGTTGTTTTTCTTGTACGTTCCAGTTCTATTTTAATCCCTTACATTTGTAGGCTTTACTCTATTTTTTCGACAGCAGGCGAACCGAAACCAAACAAACAACAACAACATAAGCGGAGTGTTATAGAAAATTGAATATCGCGATTAAAAACCATTTCCAACTAGCCCACAATCCACAAAGGAAGGATCGACACGGGGTACATGGGGTATGAGTGATAGTGAAGCAAACACGAAAAAACAGAAAACCCCTCCAAATGGCCAGCCCGATCACGAATTGATTTGACCATAACCGGGCAGACGGGCCGAATATTGCACGTTGGCACAACGAACTGAAACGTGCAAGGAAACCCAAAAACCGAAAAGCGGAAATCCCAGCAGCACCGTGCACCACAGACGAGAGGACGTGTGCATACGTTCAGAAAAATCCTCAAACACACACACACTGCTTTTCCACCGTTTCCGCTTACGGTGGATCGCGTTTTGTGTTTGTGTGTTTTTATCCTTGTTTGGTTATGTTTTTTTTTTGTTTCGGTCATATTTCGAGCTTCCATTATTTTTATTGAACCGAACAAGCGTTCTTGTGGTGTGGGTTAAAGCCGGGCGCTATCTAAAGCGTAAGGATGTTATAGTTCGAATGCTATCATGGAGCACCACAAAAAAGGGCGCGACGTGAGGGTTGGCGAACCGAAACGGCGAAACGAGTGGCTATTAATTTATTTATCATTTTGCTTTATTTTACCAGCTACAGTCATGTGAGTGTGTGTGCAGGCGGTAGAACCGGCGAGATACGCTTAACTCAGCTGACAGATCGCCCTGTTTGCGCTGTGACTAACAAGGTGCTTACAGAGGGGTTTTGGGAACATTTTGCCATACAAATTGCATAACTTTAGGCGTTTTAAGGCGCAAAGTGTTAAAATGACATATTTTTGTCATTCTTTTTATTTTAACAACAACAGGAGCGTAAATTATCAAACATAACTCATTTACACTTTGCTTCTTAACAAGGTTTCTACCGATCGAAAAAGCATTTATTGCACCTTAATAAGCCAAGGACTGTCAAGGGCTCGCCAAAAAAAAAAATCCACACAATAATCTGCACGCATTCTCGCTTCCGGATGTTTGGGCCGGGTTCCTTCCCGCACCACTTTTTTCCCACGAAATCGCCACGAAATGATTTATTCATCACAGAACGAGCCCCTTTACCCGTTTTGTGTTATCGACAGCTTTCACAGAACAAGAGATGTACCTCTCGCTTGCTTTTATGTTTTACCTTCGTGAATAATTACATTTTTGTGTATAAAAACCACGTACGAACACCCTTTTTCGGCAGCATTATGTGTGTATGAACGTGAGTGTGGGGCATCTTTTTTTTTGCGTGTGGAACAGGGGGTTACGAAAATGTGTTACGAAGATAATTTCCAATACTATATGCTGTGAATAATTAGTGCCATACACGCGAAAAGCACGATTATCGTTGTAAGCTCGCTGTTGCTCTGCTGCGTACGTAGCAAATGTGTATTTGCTTGCCTCTGGATCTTAAACTCATCTTACCCGTTGTTCTTGTGCGATCATTTATACCTACGACACGTGATAAGGATAAGGATGGATAGTGTTTTCAGCAATGAATGTGAATAGGTGTATACATTTAACATATTTTGATTATGTGTGGCGCTAGGCTTTCAATATTCCGTTTGTTTTTGTTTCCGTTTATAGCCTCTATGCATATTGATGCGTGTTGATTTTCAATTGCCTAAGAGCAAGTTTCCAATGAATTCAATCCACATGGCAATTTGGTGCTAAATATAAAACACCTCAATACTAACCTGGTATTGAGAAATGACCTGTCATTGAGCTTCATGCATGCATTCAGCACTTGTTCTTGTTTGTGTAGAGGTGGTGTATCGAATGGAATAAAATTAAATTAAACCAATTCATCATCGTGAGACAACATACAAATGAAACAACAAAAAAACTGAAACAAAAACCAATAAAATCACTTCATTAATCGTGAACGACATCGATCATTAAAAACGCTGTCCGAGTTGATAGAGACTAATAGAAGGTCAGCGTTCCGTTGTGTTGTGTGCAATTCTGTGTTTTCTATCATTATCTCTCCCACTACCAACTTCCCGCACCCCCGCAGCTGCGCCGTTATCACGAATGGTTAATTATGAGTAAATAAAATTTGGATTAAATCAACCATAACTCATCCGTCGGGTATGTTCCGTCGGGCCAGCGCTGGGTATAATCAGTAGCGATAGAGAAAGAAAAAAAGGGAGTGCGAACCGAAGTCAACATTACTGGAGGGCAATGCAATGACCTTACCTCCCCCTTTTTTTTGCACCACCCTCGCGTCACGGCACCCGGAGTCACGCAGTACACACAGAGGTTAATTTAATTATTTATCCTCCAACTCGGACTCACACACACACACACTCGTAGGATCGATACTAGGCGTGTCGGGGCCGGTGCCGCAGTGAAAGAAGTGAAATACAGTGAATTGAAAAAGAGATAGAGAGAGAAAGCGAAATAAAATGCTTCCCCAAACCCTTTCGCTCCCTTTAGCGCCCTCCGCGCGTTTGTAAACTGACACGCGGACGGGCGCTATGGTTGTTAATTGCTAGTAATTAAAATTATTATCACCAACAGCACAAGAGCGGGTGACGAGCGGGCGAAGGGAAGGCACATTCTCACACCCTCTTCATGTCGTTGCATCAAATGCAACAAATTATTAAACAATCAAAACCGGGCACCCCGGGGCAAAAGGGAGCCGAATGGAAAGGGATTGCGGGAACGAGTCATATGGTGCAATCAGTGCGATACTTCTGGTTGATTGAGTGCGACCAAGATATGGCTACGGCTGCAATCTGCTCCGACTGCAATCTGTTTTGCAGTTCACAGTACCATTTGCTTATTTATAGAAAGTGTTTTTTTTTTCTCTCGAAAATGAACTGAACTTCCCGAAGAAAATAAAAACAGAAAATAAAAATAAGTAAACACCACAAGAAACACACACATACAAACACACGAATAGATCAAATCAACAGTTAAGCATTACTTATCTACTACTCCTTCTCCTTGCAAATCCCCATAATCATTAAACTGTGTAGTGTAAACGAATACTAGCGAAGGAATGGAATGGAATGGATTTGAGAAATTAAACGAAAACAGAAACGGATACATTATAAGATGTAAAAGCGAAAAACTAAATCAACAAGACTTATCGAAGGGAAAGAAAAAGAAGAAGAATAAATAAAAACAAACTTAGAATTTGTAAAAAAAAAACAACAACAACAACAACACGGCAAACCGAAACAGGAGATTAAAATTAAAAACTTCAATAAACCGTAAAACGATGCATAACTATACGAACGGAGAATGAAGAAGGTAGCAAACGTTATTGATAAACTAATTACACAACACGGCAAGCAGGCGGAAGAGGAGAGGAAGAAGGAGGATGCTTTTCACTAGAACTGTCGTGTTTCACAATCGATAACCACCTTGGGAGGAAAAAACGATTCCGGTGGGTGGCGCTGGTAAATGAAACAGGAGAAGAAAAAACAAAAAAAAAGAGAGCAAAGCCCAAAACAAAGCAAGAAGTAAAGAAGAAACAATCGGCTAGCATTAAAGTAAACACGAAACTGTAAACCAATAGAGAAAGCAAACAATTAAACTGAACGAGAATTGAGAACGAAATAATAAATCCAAACAACAACAAACAAACCAAACGAGTGACTGATTCAGGTTTGCAAACTTGCAGCCTGCAACTTGGTTTATACACGCGACCGATCGCAACCCAAACGTGCTATCCGAAAGAGAAGGGACAATCTTACCTTAAATGTTAACTTTACCGTACGCATTGTTGCTGGCTGCTGTGTACTGCACGCTCGGAGTAGAAGGGGAACCTCACCTTCGATTGCAGCTGATTGACTGCTTTTGCGCTCTGCGCTCTGTGTGCGTTTGTTTTATTTTTGCGTACATTCTTGCGCCTTGGCGCTGCCGTACGACCTTGCACTTGAGCACGGTTTGCACGCTTGCAGAATTTTATTCGCGCGAAATTAAGATCAGTTTGCCGCTCGATTTGGTGCGCGCAAGATGTGTGTTTTTGGAGTCCGGCTGGGTGTGTGCCGTGTGAATACGAAATTTCGCATTATACCACACGCCAAACGGGGACGTGGTGTCCATGTATAAAAGGTGTCAGCGCGGTGACGCCAACACCCCATCATATGATGATGCCCCACGTACAGGAAGCTGATTGATTCGGAAATGTTCTAGAATCGTAAAGTTGGGAATTGACATTGGCACTACAGTGCGTTTTTTTTTCGGCCAAAAAGAAGCTTTTTATTACATTTTTTGTGAGGTGTTGTTGAATGTGACTTAGCGTGTATGGTGCGCACTTGGGTCCGCTAGTGCATCCGGTTCGGAGATCTCTTCCCTTTCTCGCAGTGGTCCATTATCGATCAGACGGTAAGCTTCGGTTCCAGGTTCTAGTACACATAAGCGGCCGGATAGGATGCACTGTACACGGCCGGAGCGGCATACGAAGTGGTGTAAGCGGTCGGGATGTAGGCTCCGCTGGAGTACACTGTAGCGGCCGCTGGCTGACGGTAGCTCTCGCTATAGCTGTACGAGGCCGGTGCGAGCAAGTACTGTGGCTTCGGCGCGGCAAAGACGGCGGCAATCAGAGCCAGCAGAACGATAACCTAGGAAAGGGCACAAGAATAGGAAGCCAATAGAGACATAGGAACTAAAGAACTACGAACTTTCCAAAACTCCCAGACACTCACGTATTTGAACATTTTGAAATGTGGGGTTTTGAGGTTTGGTTCGCTTCTGGAAGTTGCACAAAAACTGATGCCGAACCGTGGACAGTGCGGGAGTTTATATACCAAATCTCAGCATCCGACAGCTTCCTGTGAATAGGGTTCGGAGGGATGGGGTGGTAGAACTTGTTCCAATACACATACTCCGAGCAAGAATACGAAGCAATAGATGGTACCAGGACCAGTCCCGTAAGTAAAAAAGGGAATAAACAACAAGAACAAATGAACGGTTTGGTTCATTACATCCCACTCGCTCGAGTAGGTTGGTCCACTTTTGTCCGAGCTTGATCTCTCGTACTTGCGATGTAATAAGATTAAGATCGGACGCTATTAAATTACGGAGCAGCTTATTAGCTGCTGTGACAACTTGTTCGCAACGTTGTTTACTAAAAGAGATGGGCAGTTGGTTGTGCAAATGCTCTTGGTAACAACTTTTTATTCTACTTAACCGAAAATTTGATTTTGTTACAGAATGTTTAACACGTAAGTACTTCTGCTAGTCCATCTTTAGGAATTAAATATTTTTAGAAGTTTTTGGACAAAGTATCGAAACAAATTATAATAAGTATTTAGAATGGTACAATCGTTAACTCGGATGTCTCAAAAACATGATTGTCATGAGTTCAAGTCCGGTTTGGACCTTGCTCCTCATGCGTAAAACGGCGTATCCAGCTATAGATAATAAACAAAGTCATTGTAAATCCATTAGTCGTACGGGGATGAACGGTCTCGGACAACAGTGGTTGCACCGAAGAATTTGAATAATTGACCTCACAAAGCCACTACATCAGTGACTCCGAACGTTGTATAAAATTGAACAAAGTGTATTATTAAAACAGAAAACCTTATGACTATTGTCATGAGGTCTGAAACCTTAATAATTCGTAAATATTAAACTGATTACGATGTATTATAGTAGTCCTTATATATTTAGTCCTTAAAGTATACTTATGGGACAATCTTTAGGGATAATCAAGTTGGATTCTAATGCCCTCTCTCCCTGTTAGCTGAAAGTCCATCAATCTTATAGACTGGAATGTCAAAGGCCATTCTTCTTTCTTCTTTGGCTCAACAACCGATGCCGGTCAAGGCCTACCAACCCACTTGTGGGGTTGGCTTTCAGTGACTTATTGATTTCCCCCCATAGCAGGATAGTCAGTCCTACGTATGGCGGCACGGTCTATTTGGGGCTTGAACCCATGACGGGCATGTTATTAAGTCGTACGAGTTGACGACTGTACCATGAGACCGGCTAAAGGCCATTACAATCTATTATATATAATAAATTAAATTAAAGTATTTATTAAATTTCGAAAAAAAAATGTGAATAACAAATAATAACAAATAAGCTTACAAATGCATTAGTAAGTCTATCCGTCTATCTTACTTAATATAAACTTAATGTAATATCGCATAGCATTCGGTAAGGTAAATTTTATATAAACTTTAATTTGATATGCTAATATTGCTTTATATAAATCTGAACATGTGTCTTTATGCACATCAAAATCAGTTATTTTAATGTTATCACAACTAAACGAACACATCTCTTGGAATCTTGTTAGAGAAGAACTAACAATTTTGCAAATCCTTACCCAATATACAAAACAAAGCACGACTTTGGAATTAACTTCTACTGCAATTTGGTTTCACCTGGTTATTCGCCCTCAGTAGAACATCTCCCGCATGTGATAGGGCTGACGAGGCTCGAAAAAAGGAATCGTGCCCTTGAACTTTAAAACTTTATCTCGCTCCACTGCCCAAGAGCGTTGATCTTTCACGCACTTGCGCACATACGATCCTGCATGATCTGCCGTGCTCTAAGGGGAGCCGGGCAACTACCACACACGATCTCCACACAGAAGAACGTTCTTAAAATTCATTCTTTCTTAAGCATTGTACCGCTCGCCCACGTCCAACAAACAACAACAACTACGGTCGGCAATATAACGTCTTGAACGCTTAAGAACAAGCCCCAGCCCCACCAAATACCAGTTATTAAATGGATAGAGCAGAAAAAGATCATCCGGTCAACAAACTGGTTCTAAGACGACGCATGCCCAAACCGAAGCTTCCGATCACGCCCGCCATCGACGACCCAAAAGGATACCTTTTGTGCTGCGCACGGTTCCGATCCATGCATTTGCGGGATCGATCGACATGGTATAAAAAGGAGACGAAATCCTTCCGAAAGCATCAGTCAAACGCAAGACAAGCAACCAATCGCATCGCAGCTTTACGCTCCTAAACAAACCACCCAAAACCAACCTCTCAACATGTTCAAATACGTAAGTACCCCACACCACGGAGCGGAAGATGGTGCCAAAGCGGGCATCGAAACTAATCCACCGATCTAACCACGCTCCTTCGCAGGTGATCGTCGTTCTGGCCCTCATTGCCGCCGTCTTCGCTGCCCCCAAGCCGCAGTTCCTGTACTCGCAGCCGGCTTACACCGCGTACAACACGTACGCCGCTGCTCCGGCTGCTGCCACCGTCTACAGCTCGGGCTACGTACCGGCCGCGTACTCTGCCTATGCTCCAGCCGCCTACTCGGCTTACGCTGCTCCGCTTGCCTATCTGTAAGTGGAATGGTGCACTCGACAATGGACACTGGATACGATTTGGACCCAAATGGATTGATCTAACGCGATTCCGATTGACACTCGAAATTTCATACAAACTGGAATAAACCGGATATCTCTCCCTAAGACTCAAACCGTTGATGTGATGTTTTTGAAGAAATTTGAAAGAAATTCGTGATGAGTTTGGCACATTTTCAGTGGAAAATTAGATTTCCATTCCTGTCCTGAAATATTTCACATTGAAATCTTTCATTTTCTTTTTGTGAGAGCTTTACACTTTCAAAGCTTTCATTTCCATTTCTTCAACTGGCCTTCGAGCACTTTTGTTATAAAGAACATTAATTTTTGACATCAGTTTAATGAAATTTATGAAAGTTTGGTGTAATACGAAACAACAATATTTTAATATCGGATGATGTATTGTTTTGTTGAGTTATAATTTCCCAGGTCTTAATTTAAATAATAAAAACTTCAAACAAATTGCGTCTTCACGAAAATCACCTCAATTTGGCTTTAAGCAGCCAACATTACTTCCTCTAAATGTCATCCCACAATGTCCATGTTCATGCCCTTTTCCAAACCAGATGTAGCCAGTTTGCAAATGCCAAAAGAAAGAGAGAGAGAGAGAGAGAGAGAGAGAGAGAGAGAGCATACATCCGACCGATAGAAAGAGATTGCGAGCGAAAACATACTCTTCCCAGAACGGAGAGAATCCTTCGTTCTGGTTTCCCACATTTCCACCACGTGCTGTTTGTTTGCAAACGCAAACTCCCCCCGTGTACTCGCGGCGGAAAACTCACTCTCACACACACCAACACTTTCGCAACTCCCGCGAGCACGATGTTGATTGCTCTCCCACATACGGCCTGCTTTGCTTGGGAGTCGGACGCGGTTGCCTAACACCACATCCTGCCTGCCAAGCAAAAGGGCGACCTGCCTGTTTGCGACGTGCCAGTGAAGGGAGCAACAGCAACAACAACAAAAAACGGCCCAGTGCCCTGGAACCGGGGAAAAGAAGAAAAAAAACACCCACAGAAAAGGTGAAACGTTGACAGGTGAAAATGGCGAAATTGTTCTACGCGACAGTCCAAGCACGGTGGCACTGATTCGATCCGATTGTGAAAGTGGATTGTTTAGCTGGCAACACAACACAACAGTGACAACAGCAACAACAACAACACTAGCAAGATGTAATGTGGGTGGATGACGGTGGAGTGTGAAGACGTTGCAGAGTGTGAAAAGAACCTCCGGTGGGACCTGTTTCGGTGTTTTGCAATCACGACAAGCACCTTTTTGGATGCGGTAATCGTGCCGCGGGCGTGTGGTGTTTTCGGTCCTCTCGCGCGCGTCATCAAAGTATGGTGGTGCGGTGCATCAAAATACTCGTAGCGGTTCTGCTTAGTCTGACGTTTACCATCTCGCTGTCGAAGCTGGTGCTGTGCGTGTGGAACGGCTGGTTCAATGCGGATGCCGCGGATTACGAAATCTTCGCGTCCTATCCGGGCGCGGCGGGACGGCACGGCCCGAGCCCATCGTCCGGCAAGTCGCCCCCGTACGGTGGTGCCAGCCGGCACACCCCAACCATCGTGGACGAGTGGCTCGATCACAATCAGCTGGGGAAATACAAACAACTCTTCCGTGACCGAGGTGAGTTTTCGTGCGTCGGATCCATTTTCTGTTTTATTTTCATTTTGGTGTGTCGCGTTTTTTCGAGAAGAGATAACCAAATGCTTCCAAAACAGCGATCCCTCGTGGAGGCACCACTTCGTGTGGATAATTCAATTAGGTTAAAACGTTCACCGCCCTTCCAAGTGGCAACTGTTGGCCTCCGTTTCATCCTGCCCGGAGCAGTCCTATTTCACGTTCGATTTCGCAGAACCTTTTACCTGTTGGTTTGCAATTTGGTAGCCAGGTTGCCATAAGCGACCTGTGTCGTTTCCACAGTGTACCAATGCGCATGCCACGATCGTGCAAGGCGCGTTGACACTGATTTGTTTACAAAATTTCTCCCCTCAAAACTCCGATCGCACCGTTGCCCCAATGGTTGCTTGGCTTCGGTTGGCTATCGGTTTGGCAATCTAAACATGGCTCACCCGGCCTGAGTTATGACCTATCTAGGTCGATTGCGGTAAATCAAAACGTTGTACGACAACGTGTGACACCTTCCCGGGTTGGTAGTTGATGCTCCACTTCCATGACCTGCAATTCTGGACACCGGCAAATGCGTTATCGGACGTGTTCGCGTTCTCGCGTGTCCCGTTCAACACGTCCCACAACAGCAACAACATGCTGGTGCGGAAACGGGTCACCTGGTGCTGGTTCTTATCTTGTAGGAACGGCGGTAAAGAACATAAATAAAACTGTGGTGCTACTGTCCCAACAAATGGAGTTGATGAACATGACTGGCAGGATGATAACGATGGCCGGTGGATAAAGGGTGGCTTTGGGCATGCAAACATGGACACGAGCGACATTCTATTTGGGGACATTTTTGGGTCGTATAGTAACTACTCTTCTTTCAGCCTTAATGATTGATAACATTGTAATTAAAATTGATGATACATTTGAAGCAGAAAGGCTTGTGAACCTCAAGACCTTAAGTATAGAAATATTTCGTACTACATATTGTGATTTATTGTTCTCTTATTGACAGCCAGTAATGACTAGTGAACCTTCAATATTCAAAATAAACTTCTGAGTGTTAATTTTTCATTTTTAGAACCTTCAAAATCTGCTCTGAAATGAACTTTAATTGTTTACATAAGATAACTGATATTCAACAAGGTACCTAATTTACAAAACGAGCATGTAATGTCCAATTACTGTTTTTGTGCGTCATATACATACACCGGGTTCCAGGCTTGATCGTGCATACACATTGGAACAATAAATATGTTTTATTCCTTTTTTGGAGTAAAATTAGCTAAATAACAACATAATCCTACTTTAAAATCACCCATTCCATACATTCAGGCGCTTAAAAAGTGACAAGCATAGTTAATAGTTGGCTATTTTCTGTTGTGTATTGAGTTTTATGAGCATCTTCCCAAATAAATATACATACATGAACAATTTTGTTGAAGGTTGAAGTCTAAGACAGTCTAAGACATAACAATAGGTATTGGTTTGCTTTTCGCATTACCTGCAAGATGTTAAAAGTTCTACTTATATAAATAGGCTTCTGCTTCTTCTTCTTGGCTTAATATCCTACGCTGACAAGGCGACTATAGACTTTCGAGACTTATTCAGTACCTCGCAGCCGAATAGTCAGTCCTTGCTACAGGGGGACGTATCCATATGAGGCTTGAATCCATGACGGGCATGTTGTTAAGTCGTGTGAGTTGATAACTATACCACGGGACCGACCCGCCGTATTCGATTAATTTTTTGCCTCTTATTGAACATTGCCAAAGTGTCATGGTAACGCCATAACGTATGACACCGATTAACCCAGAACGAATAATGCTTCAAGATCATCCTCAACGTGTAACTGATATATTTCCCCTCTGAATACTTCCTTCTCTCTACTTTCTTAATTTATTTTCTTACGAATCAACCATTTACGAGCTGGTCAAATTTCCCAACCATCCCCAAATATTGCTCCTCAAACAGTGCGCCACAAACTTTTCAACCTACCCCGTCATGTGATTGTACGCCGAGCTCTCACATGTTACTCACCGCATTCCGTTGCCACGCGCATGTGTCTCTCCTGCTGGTTCCTTTCTCGCTCTGTCACCTTGCTCCATACCTTAACCTCTCTCTCTCTCTCTCTCTCTTTCTTTTGCTCGCTCTCGCTCTCGCTCTCTCTCACTATCATCCCTCTGCGCTCCAACCCGAAAACGCAACGCGAACGACGAGATATCTCGCTGCTTGCCGCGAGATACAGCCGCGATAGAACTGGCGGCGACGACCGGACTGGCCCTAACCGTGTGTGTGTGTGTGCATGCGTGCGTGCTCCCGTTGTTTTGTTGCCATTGCGGGTCCTATCCTCGGGCCAGAGTGCAGAAGCTGCCACACGCTCTCGCGCGCGCTTGTCCATTCATTCGGTGTCAGTCGTTCGTGCGATACGGGCGAACCCACTACCTATACCGGAAGCAGCATCGCGCAGCATACACACAGATACAACACACACACACACACAGTCCACTCCAGTCCAGAGTGTGTCCATTCCGGTCCAACCTTTTTTTTGTTCCTCCTCCTCTCCCGCCCTCCCCTCATAAATAGACACGTTCCTTTTTGCGGTTTGTTAAATCCCACTGTAACCCCGTCCCAAACCCTTAAAACCAGCAGCAGCCTCCTCTCCTGCAGCTTTGTTTGTGTGCAGTAGAGCATCCCTTATCCCGGTGTGGTGAAATTAGATCCTTTGGGCCCCCACTGCGGCAGAAAGTGCACACACAGTGTTTCGTCCACAGTTTTCCCATTCCCTTTGTCACACCACAACAACACCACAAGACATACAAAAAGTGTTTTAAAAAACGGCAAACAAAACGCCCTGTATCAAACGCGTGCGTGCGTGCGTGCGTGCGTGTGTGTGTGTACGGTGACTGCAGAGGTACAACCGCACACACGCTCTCCCTCTCTTGTTTTGTTGGTGATTGTTAAGTGTGTGTGTCTGCAAAACAGTGTGTACGGTTCAAAAGTGTCAAGATCAAAAGGATGACAGGACCTGCTTCCTCCGTCGTTCGTCCTGCTCCCGTGGCAACCACGGCGACGCCGCAGCCTGCTACCGTGCCGTTCTAATCCCATCCCTGAGCTGCCGTCTCACAGTGTGTCTATTGTGCCTTTTTATGGGATGTGGAGGGTGGTTCGGATGCTGCCAGTGCAAGTCCTTCGTCCCGATAGTTCCCACGGAGAAAGTGAGCCAGCGAGAGGGTAAGAGCGAGAGAGTGATATGAAGTGAATGAACCGGAAACAACAAAACAAAGCGTCTGTCTCGGGAAAGCGGAATTGAAGTGGTTGGAGGTGTCATTTAAGTGATCCAAAGTGAATTACATGTGTTAAAGGTGGGCTTTGTGTAATAACTCAGTGTTCTTTTGGAGGGATTCAACCTTTCAATTGATATTCCTAATGGTCGTTTTTGTGATTCAAGACTTTAAAGACTTTCAGCTTAATTTAAGAAACAGAAAAAAACTTAAGAGAAATAATAGGAAAATTCTTCTGCAAATGTAAACGTTATAAAACAGCCCTGCTCTGCACGAAGATAATAATAGGCGAACACATCTCACGCTGCGCGTTGTCACAATAGATGACAAACTAAAAATTATCACTACAACCGTTCGCGGTACAAACGACCCCAAAACACATCAAACAAGCACACAGCACAATGTTGCTCGTCGTCACAGTTTTCCCACCCTATCTTTTCTTTTCAATCTCGCCGATCTGCTCGTGTGCGTGCGTTCGTGTATGTGTGTGTGTGTCTTTACCCTACACAGCAACCACCTTCTCCCCATCCACCATACAAACACACAAAAGACACGCAAACCGTCGATGCACACTCGCCTTTGTGTGATGATGAAATGAAAAGCCAGCGGAAAAACTCGATTGTGTTTTTGGGGAGCAAAATTTCATTCAAACGGACCCACACACATGCACACGCTCGCTGCAGTAACCGAACCACTGCCGACTTTTCACGACACCCCCAGAGAAGTACAGAGAGAGAGAGAGAGAGAGAGAGAATGAGTGAGCGGGTGAAAACCCCCCCCCCCCGGGGCGAGAACAAAACCGAAACACTCGGTGACGGAACGCATTGTGTGTGGCTGTGTGAGTATGTGTGTTTGTAACGGTTGCGTCTTCGACCGCTAGTCCAGTCTGTTGTGGGATGCTGCGGCTACTGAGATTCATTTTTTTGCTTCACAAACCATTCCTGTGGAGCGAATTTTCCTTTTCCAACTTACCGCGTGAACGAGACGCGACGATGAAGTTGTGCGTGCGTCGGGAAATTCTTGAGAACCCCCCCATCCCCCCCTCCTATGTGTGATGCTGTAACGCTTTTGGAAAACCGTTACCATCCCTCGCTTTTCCTCCGAAGATCGAAAAAGAGATGAAGAACCGTAACTTGACGCCTTGAGTGTTTAGTTTTGTTTGTTTTGTTTCCGCGCGTACAATGCGTGTCACCACGCAGCGTAACCTTATCTCTTCTCTGCACTTGCGTCCTTCTGTTCGCACCCATTTTCCCCCACCCATGACGGACGTTGATTGATCGTTAGAGGCCAATCCGCGCCCGTGTCCCCGCGATTGATGATCTTTTCCGAGCGAAGTGGTGGCGGAAAAATCACATCCACGCGAGCGGCCACCAGTCACGCGTTTGTTGAATGATTATTTGTGTGTGTGTGTGTGTGTGTGTGTGTGTGTGTGTGTGTGTGTGTGTGTGTGTGTGTGTGTATGTGTGTGTGTGTTTTTCTTTTTTTTAGAAGTTTGCCTCAAACACACACACATCACCACCACGTATATCATCGTGGAAATTGCGCGTGGGTTGCCAAAAAATATCAGAAAAAACACCGATAACGCTGCCTTTTATCCTTTCGCTTTTCTGGCTGACATTTTTCTGTGAGAGTACTTTTTTTTTGGCCACTCGTAGCTGTCAATCAACCGGGCCGTTTTGTTTGTCCTTTCGTCAGCTTCGTCAAACTTCTCGCCAACTAGCCGTGACATTATCCGGAGGCTGACGAAAACCGACCCGACAGTGGTGCCATTCTTGCGCGATGTTATTTTCTTTTGGGAAGTAAGGAAATAAAAAAAAAAACATCACAAAAGATTGTCACGGTTGCAGACCTTCGTCAGCGCTAGACCGGTGAACGGTTCATTAGCGCTGATTGACTTCAGGTATTAGGAGATTCGCACGAACAGGACAGTTTAAGGGCTTCAAAACATTTATTTTATAACTTTTGTTTACACAAAATTGAATTTGATTCCATTTCACAATTACATCATCAGCGTTTCATGCTGCAAAAGGATGTAGCTCGAA
Organism: Anopheles merus; assembly: GCF_017562075.2. Taxonomy (NCBI): domain Eukaryota; kingdom Metazoa; phylum Arthropoda; class Insecta; order Diptera; family Culicidae; genus Anopheles; species Anopheles merus. The sequence continues at coordinate 34,405,771 of NC_054084.1, read as the reverse complement.
CGAAGCGCCTCCCATTTTGCCCATCTTATTTGCCTTCCAGATGACTGATAATGTAACGCCCATGACCTTGAGCGTTCTGCAGCACTTTTATCGCAGCTTTCCTTCCCCAAATGTCTTCGTCAGTGGCTCTGCTGTTCGTGCGCTAATGACAGCACACAGTTCGCTTTCCATCTCATTACCGCCTCGCGTTGCGTCGCTGTTGATGGCGCTGGCATTTCCATCTCATTTGACAGAGACAAATCAGTACCTCAGTGGTGCTGCTGATGCTGATAATCATGCCTGCAAAAAAAAAAATGGCACCAAACGCTTTTACACGGACTTACAGGGTTTTTGAGGATTATATAGACATGTTCAGCGAGTTGTAGATTCGTTCAGGCATATAATAGACTCTTTCAGCGAGATATAGAATTGTTCGGAAGTAGGCGTAGACATGTTCAGCGATTCTGTAGAGCTGTCAGTTGTTTTGTTTACACACTGTGCCGCAGGGTTCAATTTTTCATTCTTAAAAGTCCTAAAAGTAGTTAATAATCATTACCCAAGCTGTTTAATACATAAATTAGTTGAAAAAAGCTTATTTTTTCGAAAACTGTTTGTTTACCTCCTGATGAGAATGATCCAAGCTGCAGTCCAAGGGGCACGAAAGTGACAGCTCTACAGTATAACCGAACATGTCTACGCCTACTTCCGAACAATTCTATATCTCGCTGAAAGAGTCTATTATATGCCTGAACGAATCTACAACTCGCTGAACATGTCTATATAATCCTCGAAAACCCTGTATCGCAAGGATAAACGTGGTCCTCTTTCTTCTTTCTCCTTTATTGAATTCAATCAATTTATCCGCTTCAATATTCAAATGGAATCATTCGTTTGGAAATCTTATCGGCACAAACAAGCCCACACATACACATACAAAATGGTCAAGTAAAATTTAGCGATAATTTGCTACGTGCACAACTTTTTCTCTTGAAAGCATTTTAAGTTTGGTCGTAAATCACCACTGTGGTCCCGAAGTATGGTTTCGATGCTGTTACTTCAACACGTGTTTTCCATTTCATGCCTGGTGCACGGAAATTGAACCACTGCCAACGCCAGTGGAAACTGCTCACTGCTGCGTCTCTAACCTGTACTGCACAATGGCAAAACCCTATCAAATCCACACCGGGCGAAAGGTTATGTGGCAGACAGTTAACCTTCGGTTTTCCATTGGCTAGTCTGTGTTGTTGTGCACGCTATGTTTGGTTAATGATACTTTTAAAGTATCTTTGCAGTGAATCATACCTTTGCAAAGGGAAACAGCAAATACAGGAAGCCGCTGAATTGAATCAGCTGTGAAAGTATTAGCTGAACTTGCTATTAGAACGGCAGGATGCACTTTCTGTCAGCTGCAAAAGATAAGCGAATGAGGTTATTACGTTGCGCAAAGATATTAGATATTACGACCGTTATGCACGGTACATTTAGCTTGAAATTCAGGGATGAGCAATGCAAAAACTAGAGTAATTTTTTTATAGATATTTCATGAATCTCGGAAAGCTGATATATTTTTCTTAGAATTTTCTGCTTCTTTTCAATGTGTTATTATTTAACACATTTTTTCAAGAAGTCATGATCATAAGTTAATGCAAATAAATTCCAATAAACCCTCACCAGGGTAATGTACTTGGTCATTCCTTCAATTCTCAAATTTCAATTTTTAATCCCACTTCATCTGTTTGGCAATTTGCTAGAATTTATGCTGTTTTCCATGTGAGTTTCCAATGCAAGAAGTATTATTCACCACTTGCGAGATGTTTATGAACTGGTTCTACTGGACTTAAAGTTTCAACCGATGCAGAATACTCATACAGTAGTAGCTGTACATCAGATGCAAAATAATACCATAGCTGAGCACTCCAAGAATCTAATGAAGGGTTCTTGTTATTTCATTTTTTTTTCAATCTTTCATCTTTGAGCTCTGAGCTCTGAGCCATCTGAGCTGTACAACTGGTCCAAAAATGTTGATTGATGTTGCAACCTGAAATAAAACATTTTGAGTACATCAAAATCAAACAAAATGCATTCTAATGTTTCGTTAATACCTTAACAGCCAGGATCAGAGTATATTTGCGAGATAATTGCTCTTGGAAGACGTATAACTATTGTAATCATCATAAGGGTTTCATTTTTGGACGTATTTCTCAGTATTTCAAATCTTCAAACTAAATAAAACAAATCAGTTAATCTTCCCTGACTCTACGCAAACCTTTGCTCGTTTGGCCGCACTGAAAACGATGCCCCTAAATCCCCGATCTAATTATTCTAGCACGTAGACCAACACAACCCGCAAACAAACCAGACCCGCGGCAAGACCCATCAATTCTAAGCCAAACACCAAACACACGCCAACTAGCACGTGGCCACGGCGGCCAGAGTGTTCAAAGTGACAGCAGCTTCCGGGAGAACCTGCACAAAACAACAACCAAAAAAAAACTCCCTTAACTGGGCCACAAAGTAACGTTTTGGAATTGAACTATCAGTGAGACCACCACAGTGAGAGGCGAATCGCCAACACAATTACCCCTCCCCCTGCATTTCACAGTGTGATAAGAGTGATCAAACATTGGCCTTGTGGTCGTGTGGGTGGAAGCGTCGCTGTTGCCGAGCCGCCGCCGCCACCACGAGAACCCACGTCGCGCGGAAGCAGACGTTGGACAATGTCAAGGTGCCTAGCGGCGTATAGCGTCAGCAGCGCCATCACCGTCAGACCATCTGCCGGCCGCCCCCGGTCGGGCGTCGTGCCACAATCGAAAGCTTTAATAAACAGTGCATTGCCGCAGCAGCAGAAGGAGCAGCAGTAGGAGAGCAACGTGGAGAGTGTTAAACCGTTTGCGCACCGAGTTTGTTATGCGCTAGCGTAAGCCGGGAATAGGTCCACGATTTACACACTACTGGGCACTACTCGTTGTGCAGTTTTTAAAAGGAGTGAATCAAAAACACACATACACACAAAACAAAGCGCGTCTTCATTCGCGTGTGATAAAGGAAAGCGCAAAACACCCCGAATGTTCAACATGTGGGCCCCGGAGTCGGAAATCAACTCGATTGCCTTTACCAACATCCGCCATTCGGTGTCAGCTTCGTCTGGTAGGTATATTTCCCTGTTCTACCCTGTGCTCTGTGCAGTACAAACCATTCTTCACGACCTTTGCAGCAATTAATTCTCCATCGGGATAGCAATTAATATACTTCTCTACGTGATCGAGCAGCCCAGGCAATAAATAATAGACAAATCCCCACAACCAACCAAACACAAACACAAATAGAGGTTTGGTCTCTGCAAGTAACCATGACCCCAGTGCCAATGCCCAGCCACACATGGGTAACCGATCCAGCAACGATCAAACACATTCTAGTGTAAAAACCGAGCTGAAAATTACTCTTTAATAGTGCCGATGCAGACAAAGTAAAGATCCTTTTTGTGGGGGCCAGGTCATGAGTCATTTGCTGCTGCATCGTATACTGCGACCGGAGGTAACAAGCTCGCCCGAATGTAAACATTCCCGGGGCGTAACGATGCGTTATGAAACGATGTGGCCCCGACCGCCCGCACAACAAGGAAAGGCGATTGTTTATTTACTAAAAGGAAGCGAAATTTATCGCTATTTATTTACTGATTTGTGCCTTGCTGTTGTGTGATTTGTTTTCACTTTCACTTGGTGGAGGCCGTTTGTTTTCTTGTTTTTCTTATCCTGCTCCATGTCCGGTGTGACATGAGTCGCGCGGTACCTGCAAAGCAGCGCAAAAAATTCACCATCCGTACCGCGGGCGCATTAACAAAACTCTCTGCTTGCCTTCTTTTGATTTATTACCAGCACCATCGCTGGCTGAAAGTGGGTTGGTGTAATTGAAAAATGGTAACACGTTGATAGCACCTGCTACAACCCCCTGCTATCTCGGTTCACTCCACGGGAACACCTTACTTATACTTGGGGAGGTTTTTTTTGTCAGTAAACGAGGATGCTACCAAACAAATTGCGATAATCTTTTATCCACTCGCTGTTGGAATTGGACCATCGTTCAAGCTCCCGGGCGGAACAGGTAATCCGTCAGCCTCGCGTGTGCATGTGTGTGTTTGCCGAGTAACGACGGTGGCCACCAACGGAGACCATTGTCATCCTGTTTTACATATTTCCCTCATCTTCCTCCTCCACCAAGGCCCACGATGAGGAAACAGGACAAGCACGGCACTCCTTTCGATTGCAAACACTCACTGGATTCGTTGTAGGCTTGGACACCTTTTTTCATATCGCTACGACAGGGTAGCGCTTTTCACCCGGCCTAATAGAGTGTCCTTTTGTGCTGGGAGTGTGGAATGTGGATTGCTGCTCTTTTTGTTCTCGCCCCTTGTGCGCTTGTTCGCTGCACGGTGCAAACGAGTGCTGGCGTAGTGGAGTTACACTATTAGGCAGCTCCCGGACACTCGACATGTTAGGGATAATTGGAAAAAGCACACACACACACACAGGTACTACAGAGCATGGGAAATGGTTTAAACCGCACACCGGACACCGTGCACTGGGAAGGAAGGAAAATTGACACGACAGGAGGTAGCATCATCCACAAGCGTCCGGGCAGAGGTCCGATAGCTTGCCAGCGAGTTAGTAAGCCTTTCCTTCCTATTCATGTTTAATTGCACTTTGTTTGGCTTATGAAAACGCTGCAGTACCACCATTCTGCATTGTTACACGTTCCTATAAGCCCCAGTGGTCCTCCAGTTTTGGTCTGTTCTGAGTACGAGTGCTTCCCCCATTTTTTGCATAAGCACAGTGGCTTCCTATTACTGAATGTTGAGCTATATTATCATGGGACTGGCATGCTTTTTATTCTTTTTTTTTGCTCTATCTGGGTGGCCAAAAATGGACATGTCATTGCGCCATATGATGATGCAAACGGTTTGATAAGCGGGCAATTCAAACGAATGTCTGGCTATCTGTGCCGAATTTTTACCCACTCATTTTTGTGCAATAAATTGTGCCGGTTGGCTGAAATTGCACACACACGCCAACCGGCAGGTCTTATTGCTGGATGCTAATTTTGCTGAATCTGAGATATTTCTGGTTTTTCTAGGCCACGAAAGTTATAACTCCAGACATCTAAAATGGTACTATAAAGGTGTTAGACAGGTTTTTTTTATTCTTCGTGCGGGTAATTTATTGTGACGTGAACATATAGGGCATGACCAAGCGCGTTACTCGTTATCTAGTGTTATACAAACGTTTATTTGGGAGGCTCTCGCCCGCTTATTCGTTTCGTGTGCATCAAGCTCGGATGAGAGAACTTCATTAAAAAGTTAAGAAAAGCCTGCTCTTAATCAATGCTGAATGCAGCTTTGCATACTTTTGGGCGAAATCAAGCCCACACCGCCCAAATGTAGGCAATGTGCACATCAATTTTATCTTTTTATGCATTAAAATCCCTTTTGGCAGTCTTAACAACCTGCACTTCGTCTGGAAAAGCACTTCTCACTCAAAAAACAAACATATCGCGCTGTTCTTTTCCCCAGACGGTATACAGTCACACCGCCAACGTGTCCTCTGGATCGAAACAAATGGCCACTACGCGTGCTGTATTTTCCGCAATATTTGTCGTGCCAACACTATGTCACCGGACTTATTGAGCAGGCAATGCTCATGTCAAAATTGGGAAACGCTGCCCAAAACGAACGAAAGACTGCCAACTGCCAACGGACGTGCAAGCAATCACGCAAAATATGTCCACCTGGAGAGAAAGAGAGGAGAGAGAGAGAGAGAGAGAGAGAGAGAGAGAGAGAGAGAGAGATTCCACTGTCTCAAACAGTTCGCATCATAAATCATTCCCAATCTGTGCTAGGTACTCCTAGAGAGAATTTTGCGGTGCACAGTCGTCGTCCTCGGAACATTCTCCGGTTCTGAGTATTATTCGTCCACAACAAAGCAAAGCACGATAGATGGAGCTAATAAAACCTATTGAAGAGACTGAACGTCGGCGGTAGAAGCTCGCGTCCCTGTGCGAATGTTTTCGACAACCGAAATCAAGCGTAAACAAATTTGGGACATAAATTTTGCATAAACAGCCGGCCGCTCGTCACGTGCTTCGTTGCCAAAGCGCTTTTGGCACCTTGAAGAAGAATCGCTTTTTGTTTTCGTTTTTACCGTGCGGACGTGAACGGGCGGGAAGTGGGTAAGTTCCGAAAGATGGGTTTTTGTTGAATGTCCTCTTGTTTGGCGAATTTGGCTGCTTTTGCTTTTGCTGCGTTCGTATTATGCCAATACGACGATCAATAATGCTTCTTGCGTACCACCAAGACATTGCTATTCCATCAGAATGTTTTCTCTTGGTTGGGGCTTGGCCTACAATCTCAGCTCAGATTTGTCGGTGTTCTTTCTGCTGACGGACAGGCATTCTTGGCCCCCACTTTCTATCGGCATCGAAATTTTCCCTATCAGCAAAGTTATGCAATCGTTCGATTGAACATCAGGCCACGAAGACATCGCAAAGTGCAAGAAGAGACGCCGATAAGGATAAAATATGTTCCTTGATCAAGTTTATGTCGGAGCAGGAGCACACACACACAAAATCGCTGATCCTTCTTCCAATTTTTCTCCAGCTGATGCAAATCATAGGCCCAACTTCCGCTTTACACTTCCAAGTGCCGACCGCCAAGGTTTCGGTTTGATTATCACAAGGATGACCTTCAGCATGCCACCGCAGACCACCATCGGACCACCAGATCGGTCACAAAACACCACAGACAAGGGCATGACTGAAGAACAGAGAGAGAGAGAGAGAGAGAGAGAGAGAGAGAGAGAGAGAGAGAGAGAGAGAGGAGAAAAGCCCACATACAGAGCCCTGCACTTCCAGCTCCATTAGTTCCTGCCAGACTTGGTGGCGCATTCGCTTTTCCTTCCGAACCCATTATCATTTCGCCCGCTCTCGCGCGGTTCTGGCAAATGGATTATGCTCACGGAATGAGTCTTCCTTTCAAGTAAGGAAGCTTTTTTTTGTTCTTTACTACCGTCCTTTTCCCTGTTTACTTTTACTTGCTTGCCCGCTTGCCCTTACCCTTTGGATGGCTCATTTTTTAACTCATTCCAAGCTTCCGGCATTGTGGTAGCGATAAAAACAGAACACAGCGTACAGGCCGCACAGCCGTCCTTGTGCCACAACATTACAGCATTGCCTGTAAAGGGCACAGGTCAGCTCACCGAGTCCGTGTGTGTGTGTGTAGAGCCCTCTATATAAAGCATGTAATGAATATCGGTCAACTCTCTGTCTCTATTAATTATTCACCGTCACCACGAATCGCCAACCGAACGGCAGGACGGCTGCCACACGGCTGACCCTATGCCGTTACTGAAAACGCGCTTTGTGGGCTTTGTTCGAGTGACCCAACCGTCTTCGGGTTTGATCGACCGGTGGAAGAAAATTCATTTTTTTTTTGTTCACCTTCCTGCACATTCGATGAGTTGCTGAAAATGCTTCTGCAGGTGCGCACACGAAAGGTGTAAATTTAATTTTCCAAAACCTTTCTTCCATTTATCCTTTGCTTCTTTGCTTCCTGCTGCATCACCGCTTGGCGTCGACCACATTAATAAGCATTATGCTCGGGTTACCGGGGGTATGTAATCCCCAACACCCGGCCTGGTTCCGCTTTGTTTGCACGCTCTGGCAAAAATCATGCTCACACCAGACACCGCTTACAACACTTTCGGCTCGGGTGCCGCTCACATATTTATGATTCATACCGTATTAATAACGAGCCTGGCGGGAGCCAGCTCGGCGTTTGGCCCTAGGTATTTGGCATTGGGCACGAATGGCACGTGCCCAAAACGGCGAAAAATGGAGAATCACAAAAATTTCATCACTCACCACCAACACTACCACCATGCGTCTCCATCGGGGTTCGTGCCTTGCCGCTCTTTCTGTCATGGCGGGGTGTTGATGAATAAACAAATAATCTTTACCGAAAATCCTGCAGGGTATGAGGTACGCCAGCAGACTAAAGAGTAAAACAGCACCCAATTTGGTGTGAGAATGGCGCGTGCTGATAAAATTAGCTTTGTTTATTTTCACGCCCGCTAAATTGAAGAATTCCGGCACCCGAAATGAACCGAAGAAAAGCTTGCCCGTTTGGCTCAACAAGTCTTTTTTCGGTAGGTGTCGGTGAAATACTGTGCCCCCATATCATTCAACGAACGATTTACACCACACGCAAAGCTGTGGCGCACTGCCGAGCCGTAGGCGACGAGCTTTGCCCGCAAGGGGTTCAACGTTAAGGGCAAAGTTTAATGATTTGCATCCGTGAGCTGGTACCCAGTCCCCCCCCGAAGAAGAAGGGCGAGAAAGTGGGCAAGCGCAAAAAACAAGCCGCTGAACGAATGTACACGAACCTGGCATGACGACGGTGCAGAAGTGATGCAGGAAGTGAATTATTCAAATTGCTCTAATTGGTGGAAATGTACAATCAGCTCTTGCTTGAAAGGGATTTTTTTCTTCGTTCATTCGATCACACCACGACACGTGGAATGATGTGGGCGCAACAAAAAAAAGAAGATTAACAACACAAAAAATATAGAGAAGCAACTTCATCAATTCAAAATGTCATACCTTTTAAATACCGAAGTCATTAAAACGAAATGGCACTTGAACACGCATCCGTCAAGAGGCCGATCAGCATATTTTTTTCTTTCCTCCTCTTCTCAAATTACGATTAAACATGTGGCACCCCTTTTTTTTCTGTGGCTTTCCCACACATCGGACACACCATATTAATTTCAATTTTCCTTTTAACACCAAGCTGTTGTTGTTTGTAACGGCCGGTTTCAGCTACAAAACGGTGCTTGGGGACGAGAATTTAATTACATATTAAAGCAAACTCAAACAAAACACTAATAAACACAGCAGAAACTTGTTAGTAGATTCTTGTTTCGCTGGCGCTGACAGCCGGTGGGGGGAGGCATGCTAAGCATGCATGAAATTGTAATCGTGTATCGATTTATTAGCTTATAGAACAAAATAGAATACTCCTATCACGTCATGTGACGTCTGTGGAATTTGGAGTGTCTGGTTTTTGTTTTTATTTTGTTTTGTGTTGCTGCCTAGAGTTCGAAATGGTCTTTACTGACAAGGGCTGCGAGAGAATATGTATATATCGATCTCGCAGGAAGCTCAAAAAACAACGTCAAACGCAGACACAGAGACAGAGTGACTCCTGAAGCGCCATAAAACAAACTTTGACGCGTTTCATTGTGGAACAAATGGAGGAAGCAAAAAAAACGAAACAAAGGGAAACGCTTACATTTTTTAAGCAGCCTTCCGATGTACTCCAGCACGCATGGCATTAAAGCGTGTTCCGTGAAGAGCTAGATCGAATGTGAGGCAGGCAGATAATTTTAGCTTATGAACTAAAGGCCCTGTAGTAGGGGAAAGTAGGTAAAGACGGACACTGCGGGTAAGATGAACACTTCTCATAAATGCATGAAAAAGGCAATTTTCGAATAATTCAGCAATGCAGCATCCTAACTCAAAGTAAAACAACACATTTGAGAACATTTTTGGCATAATATATCCAACATTGTTTAAATCCACGAAAAAGATAAATTTTAAATCATGTGCACCCTTGTGGATCTAATTTGACTGCGGATCTTAAGCTCTACAACTTTTTATATTTTTATTTTATTATTTTTTATATTTTTGGAAGTTTTATTTCATGAATGAGTTGTCGTGATCATTAATGAAAAAACTGGCGAAAGAACGAGAACGAGAAAGCAATACAATATATTGTTTTCTGGTGGTTTATGAATCCTGACACCAAAGCGGGAAAGACGGACACTTTGCTGTAGGGAAAGATGGACACCGAATTTGTTGCTTTATTTTACTTCTTATATCAATTGGTGATGAATATATTTAATCAAATATCTTAAACAAGAGTAGTTGGAAGATCCAGCAATTAGAGAAAGCATGGAAATATGCGAGAAACGGCACACCAGTCAAAATAGCAGCCATTCGTTATGCTATTACTCGCTCGACGCTGATGAAGCGCTTCACGAAATCCAATATCTTGTCACGATTTGGACAACTTTAAGCAATACAAAGATGAGGCATTGATATGACATCCTTCAGAAATAGATGAGAGATTCTATGGAATTACAAATATCAAAAATTGAATTAACAAGTCCATCAAAGAATACTGGGGTCGTGGTATTTTCGTGTAGTAATTTCCTTAACGGAAGTTCTAGACTGTTGTTCTATAAGCTGGAGCAACGTCAGCTGTTAGTGCGCGATATTTCAATAATGCTTTAGATTCTGCATTATTGAAGGTGTTATAAGCGACGCTTACAATTCCTAAATTAACGAATAAATGAAACGCCATTGCAATTAGTCTAGAATTGGTTTATGTACGTACCGGGACGAGGAAATCAGTCGGATATGTTAAAATACTATAAACCTCTTAAATTTCCAACGTTTTCTATAGGTGTCCATCTTACCCTTTATGGTGTCCATCTTTTCCATATCAGGTGGCTGTCTGATCCGAACATTTCAAAACTGCACGAAAAACCATGTTTTTAATTCATGAAAAAAACGCACAGAAATCGGTAGAAACATAAAAGTTTCAACACATTTTCCGAAAAATAATGAGTGCAAGATAATGTATGCTCATTTTCATGATCATATCATTTATACATCCATAGATTTTTACCATGTTCTTTTACGTGTCCGTCTTTACCCACCTTCCCTTAAATTATGATCGACTCAATTTACCATTGAACCACCCTGTGATGAGCGACACACTAAATGTTTTGCTTAATATTCGTTTACGCGTTTTCGTCATTTGTCAATATCCATTATGGCCTTTGTTGGGAATTTTATTTATTTCCCTTTACCCCCCCCCCCCCCCAAACATTCCATCGCTCGTGCCGTATTTTGCCTAATTTAATGTCTGTTCAAGTTTGTCCAGGCAATGTTTTTTGTTGTTTTTTGCTGCAATCGCTTACTCCCTTGCTGATCGAGTGCTGATTTCCCATTTTGAAGGGCTAAGAAGCCCGCGCGTCTAGCCACGATGGCGACATGTTTTATGGGCATTGGGCTGCAGCATTCCAGGTTTTTTCCTTCTTTCTTTTTTCTCGTTTCTCTCGCAAACTCGTTTTGTTTATTTGCCGGCCAACTCATCTGTGTGTAGGCAATAAAAAGCTTTATTTTTCTTCTTCCTGCGCACAGGATGTGACGCTCTGCTCGCTCTGATCGGTCAAACAAACGCTTGGATTGAAAGGGGGAAAAAAGGTTAAAGGTTCATTTCTGTTTCGCAAATGAGAGGCAAAAAAGCAAAAACAAAGGCACACAAAGGCAACACACACACAAAAAACCTCCCGCCCAAAACTATTCGATTTATATGCATTAGATAAGATATGTTATTAGCTCTTTAGTTTACGAGAACAAATACCAACAGCAAGCAAAAAAAGGAAAATAAAAACACACTCACAAGAGCGCAAGGACAAACGAAACCACACCGCATGAAGTTCCCCATGATCCTCTGGCTCGTCTCTCAACCGACACCACACAACCACAAAAGGGCCATTTGACGCCTCGAGGGACCCGATACATATTCACGAAACCCACCCGAACGGCTTGCTGTGTGCCCCATCATCCCTATACCATGCCCGTAGCCACGCTCACTCACTCACTCACTCATAATCTTGCCCTTGTGCTGCGGTATGCAAAAACGACCGAACGCTCCAACGTGTCGAGCCCCGTACCGTACTACCGGCTGATGACGATGATAGGTAGAGAGTGTATTTATGCAAATTGTAGGAAGGACGCTTAATTAAGCATCGAGTTTCATAACCCGGGTCCGCTCATAATGGGACCTCTCACTGTCAGCTCACTCTCGGGGACGGGGACGGGGGGGGGGGGGGGGGTCATACACCGAGAGTTAACGGCCGGTTCCGCCATAATCAAATGTGCATACGTAAAGTACGGCGGAAAGACACTGTTATCCTTTTTGATGTGTGCCCGCGCGCTTCGGTTCGATTGCGATGCGATGGCAGAATAATATAATTTGTGTGCAGCATTATTCTATCGCAGACGCAGCCCAAAAGCCTTTCCGCATTGCAGTGGGCGAACAGTTTTTATCACGCAAACGGGGGGCGGAGAAGGAGATGATTACATTCCACGCGTGATAGCACACTTGACATTATGTAAACACCGAATGCCTATTTTCCGATGCTAATAGAAGAAGCGCTCCTGCTGCTTGTTATCTGCCGTCGTTTCGTGGCGTGATGCCACTCGAGCTCTGGGGTGTGTTTGTGTTATGAAACAATCAAATATTTATCCGACTTACCCACTGTCACACTGTGTCTGTGTCACTGTTTCGCAAGTAGCTGTAAATAAATGATACACTTAAGGGTGAAAAATGAAAAACACAGGAAGCATCACGATAAGCATTTCTCGAACGGTGTACCACTTTTGTACGCCGAAGCTTCTTGTTGGACGAGTTCGACCTTCAAAGTTCGATTGATTTTGTTGCACACATAGACACACACACCTGAAAACTGCACACAAAACTCCCACTATCAGCCCGGTACAGTTTGCCGCATTTTCCAAACCCCGATCCATGTTTCTTTTTGCTGTTCAAATTCATGCCGGCATGAAACGGCTGGCCAAATGCAGCAATTCCTCTCTATATATATTTTTTTTTGGGTGCCGGTTGGAGCTGGCAGACCTTTCCACCACGGTGCGGTAAAAGTCTTCCAATACGCTTCGATTGGCAGTCAACCAAAAGCATCTGCCGCTTGCAACCAACACGCCACTGCAGCAGGCGAGAGGGAGATTAGTTGCACTGAAAACGGTGCGCGTTCATGTGGGTCGGGCCGCTTCAAATCCCGGCTCGGAATCGAATCGACGCTTGAAACGTTTTGTAAAATATTCAAACACACCTCGCCGGAGATTTGCCTTGTGTGTGTGTGTGTGTGTGTGTGTGTGTGTGTGTGTGTGTGTGTGTGTGTGATGGTACAGATGTTTTTCCGAAACATGATGGCACACACCAAGTCTTTTCGCCAATTCTGTGTGCCGCAGAAAGCCACGTAACATGGCATAACTGGAGCGTTTATAGTTCGGTCATTTTTTTTTTGTCTCCCTTTCGATTTTGCTGGCTGACTTTTCCACTGATCACCATCCAATCACGTCTGCCAACCATTGAGAAAAGCTTGACACGAAGCCCCGGGATGGTTGAACGCGCCGGGCTGAAGCGTTCGTGGAAATGTACTGTTTCATTGGGGATTTTGGGCCGGCTGCCAAAATGCACACCTCCCCTGCACCAGGGAGCCGTCTTGAACCGCGTTTGCTCAACACCCTATCGACACCATCGATCAGTGTGGGCATGTGTGTTGTGTGGGCTGTTTAGCCGGGAGTTTAAGCTACATTCGTAAGCAGTACGTACAGCAATTGGGTTGAATAATTGAGATTTTACGAGCAGCAACATTACCGCAAGACATGTGCAAGTGGCGCAGCTATGCAATTGGATTGCAGTTTGAAGGAGGTGCTAACAACGACGATTTTAAATTGTATTTGGCATCAACAACTCGTAAAAAACGGCTTGATACCGATATTTTGCCAACTTAAATGTCAACCCCAATATAGGTGCAAGCTTTAGCTTTAGCTGTGTTAAGCTTTAGTAATTAGCTGTGAAATAAGAATCAAAATTCGCTAATACTCCATTTACTTTACATAGAGATAATGTAGTACATCTTAAACAGAACGGCCTTTTTGAATCGTTTCTCCAGAATAAAAGAAAAAAGAACTACATCTTCAGGAACCATATCACCCATCATGGGTTCAAGGAAGGAGTCTAATTCTTAGTGCCGCAACGACCTACACGGTCCTACCAGCCAATGCAGGATTTCGAGACTTATTTTTATTACCACGCTTGCTATAAAGTCATTCCTTGGCTACGGAGGGGGCGGTCCATATGAGACTTGAACCCATGACCCATGTTATTGTGTCTGCCACATTGCCATTGCCACAAGAAAAGATAAATATAGTAAATGAAATAGGATATAATATGGAATAAATAACTAATAAATTCACATTAAATGCACTGAAAAAAAAAAATATTTATCATTTCAAATCGCACAATTGAACTATTACTACATTTCCCTATTTTTTTGTGTTATCGTGCATTCTACAATTTAAATTTATTTATATTGTTTTTTTTTGCTTACCATAAGTAGAGAACTTACTTATTGATTTATGTAAATTTAAATTTATGTATACCAAATTGATTTTGATTTTTAAATTTGTTCATTTATGTAAATTTAAACAAAAACGTATCATATAGTAGAGCAGTAACATAATCTGAGGATTATATTATCATTCAATTCATTATTAAAGAATGTTGTGGTTTTTTATGGAGAAAATGTTTGTCAAATCGCAAATATCAAAGGAAATGGAACAAACCTAGCAAGAACAAATAATATTAAAACATTTACTTTACTCTATAGTACTGCTCTCAAAGCGTGTAGAATAAAACCCACTCCAGTTTGCCCTCCAAAACCCCAAAGCAAAAGCAAACAATCGCCAACAATAAAGTAAATGTGATCGATATTTAATCTACCGAACACCCTCTCCAGACAAATACCGTACTACCCACGTGTCCAACGCCGTACTGCGAACTGTCTTCGTGAAAATCCGCCGTCAATCAAGCAGGATTTGTTGCAAAAATCACCTCCCCTCCCGCGATTGTGTGTGAAATGGGGCGAAAGCGAATGAAAATCTGATTGAAATTAATCATACCAAAACCCCCCGGCACTGGCGTGCCACTCACCGTCACCGGCGCGCGCTGTATGGCTTCCAGCTGTGGACGAATTAAACACCTCCCGCAGTAGGTGGTTGGTTGCAACCGTTCTCAACGGTTGCCATTCTGGATTCGGCACTGCATTTCACCCGGGTGCATCCTTGACACATCGCCGATGGGGCCAACAATCCCAGGTTGCATTGAAGCCGAGCGTTAGCGCCGTTAGCGCACACCGACCGTACCCCGTTTTGCTATCGAGAGTTGCAGTGCCGCTGCTACCTTGTGACCTCCAAACAAACGTTGCACCCGAGCAGGTCGGCATGGATGTCTATTTGGAAAACTGTGCGACCGGTTACTGTGCTCGCTAGTTTGCCGTGTTTTCTTCGCATCAGGTCTCTTTCTCCCTTCCCCGGTGAAACGATGTAACTACGATCGCTGCGAATGCACGAAATGAATTCGCCTTGGCAGAACTTATTTTAAGCCACACACACACAGGTTCTAGATCCCTATCTCTCCCCTTGCGGCGTTGCTTTGTAGCTGCCGTGTGGCCGAGTTTTTCCGCCATAAAACCACCGAGCGATGCTAACGAAGGTATTTTTGATGCTTTGCGTGAGTTCAGCGAAACATGCAAGCTGGAAGTTTGCAGCAAGTATTCTAGGTCTTTTTTCGTAACATCTTGAATGTGAAACCTCCATTAGCTTTTGTTCGGATGGTGAAATGTGGTTTTCATCGATTAGCAGCTCGTTGAGTGATCAGCTCAGTTACGAGACACTTGTTGGTGTGCTCGCCCGGTTTCCGGAAGCATCGACGGTGTCTCATAAATCGATGGCCATTACTGCCATCGCTGCCAAACAATGTCTGCTCCAGCTCTACCGAACCATTGGAGAGCGCCTTCAAAAACTCCTCTGAGCTTGTTGCGTGACTAATGTGAATGCATGAAGGTGTGTGTCCCCGATCGGGGAGTAAGGAGGTCCCCGGTGAGCTGCTCAATTCCCAAATTTAAGTCCTCATACACACCGGCTTATATTGGCTGTGGTTCAAAATTGTGGCACAAGATGCTCACTCGACAACGGCGCTCCAGAGCTTAATGCCCTGTATACCCTTGACATTGACAGCTGAACTCCAGCAGAAATGGCCTTTGCGCTTCTCCAACCAAAAGCGTCGCTAATTGAACGCCCGGCTTGGATGAAAACTCATAAACACGTGGCGGCAAACCATTAACGCGAGTTGTCAGGCATTCGGCAGCAGGTGATATTTGCAGTTTTTAGGAGTTTTCTTCTGATATCAAAATTCCGCGCGCTTCATTTCGCAATTCAACACGTATCCCGGGCCCGGTGGGGCTGGCGTGACTAACGATGTAAACGATTGCTTATAAAACATACCCATCGGCACGCAACCCTTTTGTTGAATGGCATGTCGTGAAATGGGAAGTTTTTTTTTATTTCTTCAGAATCGGGGGAGCGTTTTGGAGATGGGGTGGGGTGGCAAATGATCTAGATTTCATTCCAAAGCACACTTCTCCAAAAGGAAAATATGTGTGTGTCGTCAAGTCACGAAGTCATGTCATGCTCGAGACGTCTCCCGATCCCGGCTTTACTCTATATCCATCACATGCCTTTTATTTGAATGCAGAATTGGGAGCGTGGCTGGAGCAAAAAACCACCTGCCCAGAAAAGGAAATCAAATTTCCTTACCGGCACCTAAACGCCGGGTTTTGCTTTTTGTGCATGAGCCGTTTAGTACCAAACGCGCAGAAAAAAAGGCAAGAGTAAAAAGACAACTACACCATCAACGCGGGAAAATGCCGATGATGGGGCAACTTTAATTAAAAAGTTTTTGTTTTCACCGTAACCTTCGACATCCGGGTTTTAGTAGCAGGGAGATGAGCAGGAGGACGAGGAAGACATCTGCAATCAAATTGCGCTTCTGTGTATCCACCACCACCAGTAGTAGTGGCACGCTTAACATGCAGAACACAAATTTAATAACGAAAGCTATTGCAAAACATTCAACTTTACGTGCGCTTTCTTTAATTTTGCTCTCTATAGCGCGGTTCTCGCTCTCTCGCTCTCTCTCTCTCTCTCTCTCTCTCTCTCTCTCTCTCTCTCTGTAAAAAAGAAGTTTATTTAATAAAGAAAAGGAATCCTTCAAACAATCCCACAACAACTTTCACAATAGAGCCAAATCAGAAACTGCTGCTGCTCTGCTGTCTGCCGTCCGTATCAGACCATTCAGCTTCAGCCCGCCAGTACCATTCGATTAATATGTTATGTTGTGGCCGTGGCCGAGGAAACGTTGCTCCTTTCTCTGTTGCTTCCTTTCTTCGTGAAAAATGTTATCTTTTTTTTACCCCGGGGGTAGTAAATAACGGGCCGACGAGGCTTCAACCAGTTCAATCACTCCCGCCTGGAAGGTTCCTGCTGATCAACCGACTCTTTGTATCGATGAACCAACCCACCGCATTACGCTCTCCGGGAAGGACGCGGTGGGGATCTTCCCCACTCTAAATGATAACCTTTTGCCCTTAACTATTCCCTTCGGCCAACCATTAAGCAAAGCCCCGTAAACTGTTTGGTGGTTGGGGTTGGGGTCCTAAATTGCCGCCCCGGGGGCGATGGTGAAATGAAGGAAAACCTGATCGGAAATTTGAAAGCATTTCCAAGAAAAGCCACTCGGACTCGGCCAGTGCCACCGACAGCGCATCGATCCGGCTCCCATCCAATCGGAACAAGAAAGCTTCAAGTGTGTTTCGACACGATTCGAACCTTCGTTCGTAGCAAATCGATTGGAACCGGAATTTGATATGGCAGAACAGACCCTTTTTTTGTTGCTGTATCAATAGAGAAGGAAGGAGAGGCGTGCGGCAAAGTACATTGTACACACGCTTCGATTCCGAGTGTCCTTGGCATACCCAATGGCCCGTAGCAAAACGGCTCACCATATGGTTTTGAAATAATAGTTTACTAACATTACCATTTCGGCAACGTGCTCACACAATGGCCACGTGCGCACGGGCCCATTATTGCAACTTAGTTTCACAATAAAACCGTTTCACCACTCACGCTACCGCCCGAATACTTCAACCCAGTTTCCCCAAGCGGGCACATTACTCGGTGTGGAGTGTTTGGTGTGCCATTTCAATTCATATTTTACGATTTTTATGCATCTAATACGTGTG
This sequence comes from Anopheles merus, assembly GCF_017562075.2. Classification (NCBI taxonomy): domain Eukaryota; kingdom Metazoa; phylum Arthropoda; class Insecta; order Diptera; family Culicidae; genus Anopheles; species Anopheles merus. Next base: position 34,387,784 of record NC_054084.1, on the reverse strand, counting down.
CGCGATAGTGATGTACTCCCTGGAGCGCACCCACGAATCCGATCCGACTCCGATTGTTGTTAGCCCGACTCCAACTCCGGAAAAATTGAAATCACAAATTTCGCCTGGAGTCGAAGTCGCAAGTTTGAGTCAGTTTTAACTCCTTACGACTCCGACTCCGGTCGACTCCGACTCTGGACGACTCTGATTCCGGATGACTTTGACTCCAACGGCGGATGACTCTGACTCCGGATGACTTCGACTCTGGGTGAATTCGACTCCGGACGACTCCTTATAAAGTTTAGTCCTTCGAAAGTTGATCTCGACATTTTTGGAGTCGGATCAGAGACGTCTACGGGGTTTTGCCAGATTTACCCATCACTAGTGTGCAGCGCTAACTGCGGGAAACAACCCACACGGAAGCACTCCACCACGACATAAACAATCGCTCAATTTTTGGACCCAGCCGGCCATTAATATTACTCTCTGTACGTGTGGCTGAGTGTGTGTTGGAAGCAATAAAAATAAAATTAAATTTTATTCACCTTCCTGCTTCGCCGGTCGTGGAACCCATTCTCCGGACACCAGTGCATTGCGCTGGTGACTGCATTTGCAAACGAGCATGCAATTCGCGGCACCAGGTCCACCCACCCCGCCGAGGAAACGGCTTCATTTGCGTAAATTAAATTTCGTAATGCCCATAAAACACGCATTCCTCGGGTGTGTATGCAATCGGTCCCGTGGGAATGTATGCAGGGCAACACATTGTGTGCACTTGCTGTGTGAATGTTTGGCCTCGCGCACGCACTTCCGACATCGTGATGTTGTGGTACACGAACGATACACCGGTATCGATACAACACAGCTGCCCATCTGCAAATGTAGAGCGTCCACCTACGCACCGTACGAAACACGCAAAGCACGAAATGGCTCGAAATATCGTGTGGCATGCCAGCACGTCCTATATTTCTATTGAGCTTAATGCCATTCGTTTTGTGGTTTATTGTACCACGGCACGGTCGGCATGAAACAGAATGAAGCAATTCCCGCCTGGATGGAGCTTAAAAGGGCATACGTGCTACGCGGATTGCATACTGTAAGGCGTGTTTTGGCTATAAGGATGCAAATGGGGTTGCATCTGGCGCGCCTTAACGACTCCATTTCCCATTTGGGCCATCTTGAAGTGTTTTGCTCGATCAATAACACATTCCAAATTCCTAATGCAGTGCCATTTGTCATCCATTTGCAGGTATCTCTACACTCTCGAGCTGTGGAGATCCAGAGCGCCTACCGGAGCTACCGCCGGGTGATGAACAGCGTCTTCAGCGAGCTGCCTTGACTCTACAACAGAAACTAATACTTCGCGAGTGGCTTAAGGAGCACCGGCTGCAGCATCATTATTCCAGGTAAGCCGGCCAACACGCTGCAAATGTCTATTTGTGGTCAACAAAACACAAATATATTGACTGCTTTCCAGATTGGTTGCCATCGAGGTTACGGCACTGGAAGATGTGTACTGGCTGGAAGATTCCCGCGCCAGCCAAATCCTCGGCAAGGATTGGCCGATCTGGTCGAGCGCGCGCCAAAAACTGCCAACCTCCAAAGCCAACCTGGAAGCCTTAAAAGCCGACCTGTGGTCCACGGTGGTCAAGTCCAGCCAGCACCAGGATGCCTGGACCTGGGGCGGCATGCTCGTCGTCTCGGTGTCCGTCGCCGGGCTGGTCACGCTGGCCGCCATGACGCAACCGTCCCTCGCACCGGAAGCACGCCACTCGCTCCTGCAGTACGTCACCGGCAAGTATCTGCTTCCCGCGAACTGCAAGGTGCACTGGGACTGGACCGAACCGGCCCGGGTCGGCGGCACGATGTGCTTTACCGTCCGGTTCCATCAGCGCAACGGCCAGGCCTATCCCATCTGTGATACGGATCAGTTTTTCGTGGAGGTGACCGAAGGTACGCGCAAGATCGTCACGATCAGCGAGCTCGGCTCGCCGACCGATCCGAACAACGCCAACATTGCGCGGGTCAAGTTTACCGTGCGCACCGCCGGTCAGTACAAAATCTCGGTCCTGATCGGGTCTAGTCATATCGCGGGCAGTCCGTTTACGAAAACGTTCGCCCCTGGGCCGATGGATGCCCGTCGGTCGCGTCTGATCAGACCCGCCAGTACGGTTGTGTGCTGTGCCGGTGCACCAACCTTCCTGCATATTGAGCCGCGGGACGAGCACGGCAACACGTGCCAGTTTGAGGCGGACTGTGACCCGATCAAGGGCTACAGCATCGACATCTTCGATCTCTACGGTAACCATAGTGATAAGTTTGGCAGTGCGGTAACGTTCTCGTACGATAAGGTGAATGCGCGCATCAGCCTGACCGCTCTGTTCCCGGAGCCGGTGTGCCTGCGGGCGGTGGTCGCGTACGAGACGCAACCGATCCCGAACGGGGACTTTGACATTATTGTGCTGAGCAGCAGTGATACGACGCTGGTGCATAAGAATATTGCCTCACGCAAGCACAACATCTGCTACGAGGCGAAGCTGTTCAGCATTTATGGGCAGCAGCGATGGACCAAACCGCGCAAGGTGTTGTGCTATGTGGGGCCGAAGCAGGTCACCATCAAGGAGATGATCCTGAAAATCATTCCCAAGCGTATAGCGACGTTCCGGCTCTGTCCTTCCACTAAAGTGAGTCGCATGCTTTTTTTTTTTTGGGAACTTAGGTCCTAGTGCGAATTAACGCTTCTCTTTATGATTACAGTTCCACTTTCTTCCACCATCAACCATTCAAATGAACAACGGGCACGGTGCCATCTTCATCATTGACGATGGCTGTCAGCCGAAGATCGAGCTGGCGTCCAAGGAGCGCAACGTCATCGCGGCCACCTTCACCCACTTCCTGCTGAAGAACATCGGAGGATCGGAAACGTTCAAAGACAAGCAAGACTTCTTCTACCACGAAGTGCGACTTGTACGCCATTCCATACAGGCAGACCTTGCGTGCTTATGTTAGTGTTTTCTTGTTGTTTGACTCTGTCTCATTCACAGGTGCGCAAGTTCCATTCCAACTACTACCACGAGAAGCTATCGCTGAAGGTGCAGCGCGACAAGATCCTGGAGTCGAGCATGAAGGCGACGAAGAACTTTTCCGTGTCCGATTGGTGCGGCAACTTTGAGGTTACATTCCAGGGCGAGCAAGGTAGACTGCAGCAAGAAGAGATCTTGAATTTCCGATTCCTTATCCAACTCAATCTTTTGCTCCTCTTCTTCCAGGCATTGATTGGGGCGGCCTGAGACGCGAATGGTTCGAACTGGTCTGCAGTGCCCTATTTGACCCCCGTGGCGGTCTGTTCTGTACATTCCACGACAAGCGGCAGGCCCTGGTACATCCGAACCCGAACCGGCCGCCCCATCTGAAGCTAAAGCACTTCGAATTTGCAGGCAAGGTCGTCGGCAAGTGTCTGTATGAGTCGGCACTCGGTGGCACCTACCGGCAGCTCGTACGAGCACGCTTTTCTCGCTCCTTTTTGGCACAGCTCATTGGACTACGAGTACACTACAAGTACTTCGAGCAGGACGATCCCGATCTGTACCTGTCGAAGATCAAGTACATCTTGGAGACGGATCTGGATACGAGTGAAAATCTGGAGCTGTACTTCGTGGAGGAGATGTACGACCAGAGTGGTCAGCTGCAGAAGACTGTCGAGCTGATCCCAAACGGAGCAAAGGTGCGGGTTACGAACGCAACCAAGAACCAATATCTGGACGCGTTGGCCCAGCAGCGTCTTTGTAATAACGTCCGAGAGGAGATCGACAGCTTCCTGAAGGGATTGAACGGTATCATTCCAGATAATTTGTTGAGCATTTTCGACGAGAATGAGTTGGAGGTAGGTTTAAGCGTTACAGTTAAGCGTTTCGTGTTTAAAAATGTCAGCCTAATAACTCTGTTTACTTCTGCTGTTTAGTTGCTACTCTGTGGTACCGGCGAGTACTCGATCGCAGACTTCCGGGCGAATCACATCATCAACGGAGGTTCGGCCGAGTTCCGCCGCGTTCTTGGTTGGTTTTGGGCGGCCGTCGGTAACTTTTCGCAAACCGAAATGGCGCGTCTACTTCAGTTCACCACTGGCTGCTCCCAGCTACCTCCTGGAGGCTTTCAGGTAATGCAGCCTTCACGTTTTTCAAAGCGATGTAATTTAAAAATAATATCCTTTTTTCAATTGTTTCAGGAACTGAATCCTAGGTTTCAAATTACTGCAGCTCCTACGTTTGGTAATCTTCCAACGGCTCACACTTGGTATGATAACTTGAGAAGTCCTTAAAAGTCTAGCAAGATCATTGATCTCATTTCACCTTCCTTTTCAGTTTCAACCAACTTTGCCTGCCCGACTACGAAAGCTACGAGCAGTTTGAGAAGGCACTCATGTTTGCCATCAGCGAGGGCACCGAAGGTTTTGGCATGGTCTAACTGGTGGACGCGTGGTTTGCAAAAGAGTTGCAGTACACCGGAAACTGGCACCGCTATAATCCGCTTTCTCTTAGGTGCCAAATATTCCCCGATGCAGTTGTGTTGTGTTTTGCCCCCTGTTTATCTATCTATCACTCTCTTCTACCAATGATACTACTACATTCCTTCACCGTATTGTACCCGTTTAGTGAACAGAGCTTTAGATCATCTCGCTTCGACAACAATCCCATACGGTTCTGTGCCAAATTCGTACTCCTAGTTGCATTTACGCGAAGGTCAGATAGCGTCCCTCGTTGCCTTTAGGGGAAATTGGAATGGGAGAAGTTTTGGAAAAAGATACCAGAGACACACCTGGTTAGGGCATCAAGCTCCATCCGTTCAGTAGCGTTCGTTTTTTGTAACAATTCTAGTGCATACAGATACAGATAACCACATCCACACGCATCAACCGGTGTGCGCTTCCAGTAGGGGCCTCGTTGCAAAAAAAAAAAGTGTGCTGCACAATACGTATCCGTTCGATGCTTCTGCTGTGCGCTTAGTCGTTGCGTTGAGTGCAATAGTGTAGTCGAAGCGTGTAGCACATAGTTTGCGGAGGTCATCGGCCACTTCATTCCATATCTTGCGTCTGCGTCACAAGTATTGTTCTAGCGATCATTCAACTCCAAATAATCCCAAAAATATAGCCTCCAAAACCACAACCTTCACACTCTGTTCGTCGGCTGGTCGATCTGCAACTGGAATGCAAGCAAAACATGCATGAGATTCTGTGATACTTAAGAAAAGCAAATCGCAACTCCAATGGAACCTTACTCTGGGTACCGAACCAAAACTATTACAAACAAAGCTCCCGTAAAATTCTAATATTTAGAAAATTTAAATCCTCTGCACTTGCGAGGATCGAAAACCGAGTGCAGATTCAAAACATACATACAAAGTTATCCAAAGACAGAAGATGAAATCATCAACAGAAAAGGCGAAAAGTTAATTTGCCCATTTTAAAACATCAATTCCAGTTAAATCCACAGTAAGAGCAGAGATATCAAAATGCAGACTAAATACCTAAAGCTAATCATAAAAATTGTCAAACACATTTGTTTACCAACCTGTCGAAGAAGGGCTCCGCGTTAGTGCCTGGTGTCTTGCCCAGGTCGGGATGAGGTCGGCAGAGCGAAAGAACATTAGACCACATACAAAGCTTTTAATTCGAGTTCAAAATTTAGCTGTTAAATATTTAACCTATGTAAACCAAATGGAAACCAATAATCTATATAAAGTAAAGCCACACAACATAAACAAATTGGAAGAAAGACACACAGAAACACAAGTAGGGCCTATAATAGAGTAACAAAGTCGAGCCAATGTAGGACCGATCGATGGGAACATTTTCGAACGATCTTTTGTGTTACCATATTAGGGAAAAAAAACCTGTCAGGAGCAACAACAAACAAACACTTTACAAATTCATCGTGTAAAAGAGCGGAAAATAGGAATGCTCTTACTTAAAGCAACAACCCTTCTATCCATTGCGATGATGGTCAAAACGTGATCGGAAGTGAGATTTTCAAATTGCGGATCGATAACGGTCGATTATTTGTAATAATAATAACAATAAAAAAACAACTCCAACACCAGTGCAGCATGCAGCCAAGCAGCTCGCGCATCCAAAACCCCAACATTTTGCCACCGGTGCGCTTAGCCATTTGCGGGCGTTTGTGGGAGGACGAAAGAAGAAGACGGAAGGGTGTGGATGTAGGGCGAAGATTTGTCCGGGCGATTGAGATGGGCGTGTTTTGCATGACTTTGGTTCTGGGTTTTTTCGTGCGACGACCGTCTCGGGTTTTGTCATCACTAGTAAGCAATAAAGTAGAGATATTTGTGCGCTAGTTGTGTAGAAAGTGTTGCAAGGATGGGAAAGGGAAAGAGCAACAGCAAATAAACCATATTAGATGAAAGCAGTCTCTTAGGTGTCACTCGCAGGAACAGGAGGAAACCAATTGTCATCAGCAATGAAAAAAAACAACAACAAAACACTGTTTCGCATAATGAAGTGCAATAAATATTAGTGCATAATCGAACGGATTAGGAACCAAGGTCTTAGGTTGTTGAAGTTTTGTTTGTACCGACGTTAATAATATCACCTGTGAAATTTACGCACGATTTATAATGTGATTAATTTGCTCTAGTTTGGTTCTTTAATTTAAGCCTATTGTCATCATTCGTTTCATCAATAATTTGTTGCTTGAATCCCAACGGCTTCTATTTGGCGTAACGTCTTATGAGGACATGCCGGCTTGTACAGGCTTTCGAGGCTTAATTCATTACCACGAAGCCGGATAGTCAATCCTTGCTACGGAGCAAAGGTGCATTCTAGGCTTGAAACCATGACGGGCAAGTTATTGAATTGTTCGAGTTGACGACTGTATCACGGAACCGCCCCAACGGCTACAAATCGTATAATTTTCAAATTTGAAATTGCTTGTGAAACTTTTCAACTCCCCGTGAAATATTTCAATGAATTTCAAGATCTGTTTCAGCAAGCAGGCTTGTACAACTTAATGAGCTTATTCAAAACGAAATGTACGAAATAACTAATATTTTTCAACATAATACTGTAAGGAGCCATAAAAATGTAATTAAATTGAGATTTACACAATGAATCAAATTGATAATTAATAATCAAAAGTACAAAAACCCATAAATAAATTAGTGATGTATATGTTATTCAGCTGATGATGTTAATGATGACTGACAGAGTCTATCAGCCATTAATGAATTATTTAGAAGCGTTATCCATCCAGTTTAATGGTTTCAAATATTGAAATGATTATTAGCCTAAATAATACTTCACTTTTGCTTTATTATATTTGTGTCATTATCTGATACGATCGCTAGTAGCTAAGCATAAAATTCCTGTTTTTTTTAATATCAATCACTGTTTTGCTTCTTCTTCTTTGGCACAGAACCTCTTTTACTGAGCTTGACTATAAGTGAATTATTGGTTACCCTTAGCAGGATAGTCGCTCCTACGCTTGCAGTTCCACACATAGCTTGAATCCAAGGAGAGCATATTGTAGAGGCTAGCGAGATGACGACTTTATTAGTCATTTTCATAGCCCGTTCGAACCGAATGTGTTACTTATCCGGTCTTGAAGAGTTCATTCCATCTATCCCTAAAACCATCGGAATATTCCTCGAGTACTAACTTTTAGTCTTCAAGTTTCAACTATAATTATGTTGTCATTACACAATATGTTAAAAGTTTAGTCAATATGATGCTAACTAACTTAACCGTTTGAAGTTGATAAAACAGGACAATAAAATACTAGAGCACTAGTTTGCTTTTTAAAACGATCTCATTCACTAAGAAACTCCTAGAAACTCAACGAAGTAGAAATATGTTCGGATAAAACATTACACAACACAAATCCACTGTACCTGCAAATGCACTTTGTCGGTGGAAATTGTTTCCACGAATTTTGCTCACTTTCCTGCCCAGTTGTGCATCCTTGTGTGCGCGAAGCATAACTCTCTCATTCACAAACAATCAAATAAATCACCAAATTCTGCGAAACATACAAACAGTTTTATGCTATGGAAACGGGGCCACTAAATCCCTGGCCCGGGGAAATCCCAATCTTGCCAGCCTCAAGTTCAATGTCGGTCGTCCGGGTTCAAGAGGGGCGTGCAGGACACGCGATAATTCTATGTAAAATCAATAACGCTCCAAGCCACATCCAGCACTGGACCTGGACCGGCAACTGCCCGACAGCCAGTTCGCGGAATTTCAACATCCTTTTCGGTGCCAAAAATCCGTTCAAAGACTGGTGTGCAAGTGTTGGGAATGTGTTCTCAGAAAATCCTTTTTTTAAGGAGGGACAAAAACTACAACGCCAATTTTATATGCATACTTTGCATTCGGGCTGTGAAGTTGAAGGACATCACCAGCAATTTTCCCATCAAACCAAACACACCAGAATGCATAATCAACCCACGCGCATTCCACACCACATTCTTTCGTCCTAATGATTTAAGCATGACAAGAAATCGATTGAAAAATGTGTTCCTAATTACCGCGTAAAGCCGGGCCGAGCCCTCCCGCAAACACCCCGACGCGAAGGAAATCTCACTTTCCTTCCAAACGGTCGGAAAAGCTTGACTGGATTCACGTGAATCAGCAAGAACGATGGCGGCGGTTAGTCAGAACACCAATTCCTAGAACTCAGTACCAAAGGATTATGTACTCGCGTGCCTCTATCTTCAGGCTCCTTCTCCGGCACGTGCCCTACATTTCCCGCGCAAGAACACTGCTCACGTACACTCACACACTGACTGCTGTACGCACACACACTTGCTTACGGTACGTGCGTATATAGTGCTTTCATTTTCACAGTGTGGAAAACATGAATGAAGCGTATGTGTTAGTGCTGCCCGGTTGCCGGTTGCTTTGCGCATTTTTTACCGGGCAGAAAAGTGAAAAACAATCGCGCCAAAGAAACACGCCGCCGAATGAGCAGCCAATCAGCGAGCAGAATGATGTCATCGTTCCGCTCAGGTCAAAATCACCTTAAAGCTGAACAGTGTTTAGAAAGGACTGCAGGAAGGAAGGTGGCGAAAAGATTCTCGAACGAATATACTATCAGCTTTAAGATGGATCCTTTGGATGATGAGTCATCGCGGGCAACATAATCAAATGCCATCCCAAAAAAAACAGAGCTTTCAATTGTGGGAGTTGAAACGGAATTCCAGAGCAACATAAATTCTCACGCAAAGCATATGGATGTGTTCAGTATGCTAAACACTAACTGTACTACCTGTACTGCCACTATTGAGTTGGCAGTGGTACTACGGTGAGCGACTTGTGGGCACCTCACGCAGTTATGAAAATTCTAGGACCCGATGACTCCTTACCCGAGCACTAGGGGTCATCCAGGCGAGACATTTCGGCGTGTCAGGTGCTCGCACGACGCCAACGTATCCTGGATCGCTGAACTGTGTATGACTAATAAAGGACCTTTCACTAGTGATGCGTTGAAAGCGAATGGATGGACGTTCTGTTCTAGTTCATATCACTCTGTATTACTCATATTGCTATTAAGTAGCAGGCCCAACAGCAGAGTGTTCCGTTTCTGTGGTTTTGGTCCTCGTTTTTTTTGCCAACCCCATATAGCCTTTCACTCTTTGGCAGTAAATTGACCTATTGCGATTGGATGAATCATCGCTATCAAGTAAATGCTGTCAAGCCCATCGCCCCATCCTCAACCCAAGTGACTCATTTGTCCAGGGATGCTCCGATACAGCCATCATAAAATGGATCTAGTTACACTCCATTTCTGTTGCAGGGGTCAGATCAGTTGAAGCACTAGTTCGCGTTGATAGGGCTGACAAATTATTCTCTGTTGCATGGTACATGTTTTGGCTGTTTGGCGTAACCATTCCACTCAAACGGTACATAAATGTAAATAAACCAATAAAAACAAATAAACTATTATACCATCTCGCACGCGTTGGCCACTCATTATTTGGCGGCTTCTTTGCGTTCCCGTTCGTTCGACCGGCGTCTCAATTACCCCCACTCGAACCTTATTGACCCGGTTCGGCACGGTCAAAGGGAACGGTCGTGGGATGGGGGAAGTCATCGATACGGACAATCACAACGAGTCTACCCAGCCCCTGGGTCTGGGTTTTCCGGATCGAGCCCCGTACCACGAATTCCTGAAACAGGTAGCTGGCGCGAATGAATGTTGATTTAATTTGCACTGTCGATATGCGCGCGCAAGTACCATACACCCCCTCCAGGCGTACATGGTGGCGATGGACGACAGTGGCGCACAGACAAGCTCACGTCTATTAGCTTTCGCGCGTCGCCGGCGCGCGTAATGGGGATCTAAGTAGGCAAGTGTGTATTGTGTGCTCTGTTGGTATTGTATGCGCCCGTGTAGGGGTGTTCATAGGGTTGGTGGGGGGTGAAACAATCATTAGTTTTGTTGTGGATTTTTTATAATAAAAAAAATATAAAAAATGGAGGAGAAAAATCTAATCGATTGAGCTACTATGAAAACTCACTTTAAACTGATATTGTAACATTAAACATATATAGATATTTCTTCTAATGATATCCGTCCCTCATCGCGCTCGTCACACTGTGCGAACAAAACTGGTTGAAAACAAATGATGACATCATAAACTGGTCTCGGTGGTATCAGTGTACTGTCCGCTCGTTGCGGCCGCACAAGAGCCGAAAGGCCCTCTCCGTGCTCTCTTTCTCTCACACTCAAACTCTCTCATTCTATCTCTCTCTCTCTAACACACACATACACCCCTTCCATCAAATGCACGTGTTTGTCGTCGTTCGTTCGGTTGTAAATGGCTAAATGGCTAGAGGTTCGCGCGGCAAGGGCAAAGAAGATGATGACGATGATGATGATGGGTGCGGAATTGGCGGTGCGGACCATCGAGCCGCGGATATACACACGGCCAGTAGTGTAGTGGCTGTGACTGTGTGTGACAGTAGTGACTGCAACACATTCGCGCTCCGCCGTGGACGAACATCAGCATCCAACACAGCACGATAGAAGTACTAATACTACTACGTTTGCTACTAGCGCTGTGTTAGTAAGCAGCAGTAAGCCACAAGACAACTACGGCTAAACGGCACGTAGTGGTGCCCCAATACACAGCGGCCCCTTCATTCGCGAACGGGTAGAAACGCGCCGTCGTCGTCTCCCGACACCTCAGTAAGGGTTTTTTGTTGTGTGTGCTCCTACTCTGTTTATATTTTCCCAGTGTGCCAGTGTGTGCGTTAGTTTTTCCGAGCACGCTTTTCCCGAACACCGGTACGGGGCGCGATCTCAGGACACACAACAGTTTCCCGTACCGTTGAGCGACGGCGGCCTTGCCAGAAGGTTTGCAAACGTCCACCCGATAGGATCTCGATCTCGCTTGGTCGCAGGCAAACAACGGAGGAGCCCTAACGAAGGGAAGGTTTTATCAACTGTCAAAGAGAGCTACCAGAGAGCAGTGTGTATGTGCGCGCATATTGTGCTGGAAAGACGTCAAGAAAGTGTTAACAAACCAGTGGTAATGTGATAAGTGTGTACGTTGTTTTATGAGCGTTCAGTGTGAAAGTTTTGATTTCCGTGATTTTACACCAGAAAATTACAGACACAAAACAGCAAAGGAAAAAAAAGCCATCCGATCGCGATCGAAAAAGCTCGCTTTGTGGGGTGATTTCGAGTAACGGCGTCATTTTACAGGTTAGGAATTCACGGTCGGCTTAACACCACCGTGGTGGCGACCAGTAAAGAGGCACAGGTTCATCCTGTCAAAACAATCAAACCGATTCGATTAGTGGAATGATGGAAGAAAAGGGGTTTTTTGCTTGCTGTTTCCCATACGGCAAGCTCTTTGTTTTGTTTTTGTTGCACTTTTTTTTCTGTAATTGTCTACAATTCACACTACACCTCAGAAGTGCATTATGGTTTCAGAGGGCGCTTGGGAACCGTTTTGGGGTGTACTTTCCAGCCCCGTACCGGCGCAACACAATAAAAACAATCAACAAACTGTGGCCGCGGATTCGGTGCTACCGTTTGGTTCAGTTTTGGTTCGCTTTACGCGTTGTTGTACGTTGCACCAAGAGGCAAGAACAGTAGTAGGCTTTGCCACCTGCCGCTCCAAAAGGGGCTCGAAGGCAGTAGGCCGCGAGTATCTTATCATTTTTGCTACTACCGAACGTTAAGTTATCAAGGGCCCGGTTGTACCGAAGGGACGTGCTACCTCACGATTGGTCTTATCATTGATTTCTTCTCTTTCTCTCTCCCTCTCCTTTAGTTGTCATATTTAACCAACAAAACCAACAACAAAAAAAACATTAAAAACATTTAGCGACATTGATTAACCCGAGCACAACACAGAGACGAAGGTCAGTTAGTGCCTTTGCAGTTAAGAACGAAGTTGGAGCCGGAAGCGGCAAACAGTGGTCGGCTCGGGGCTCGGTTTTTTATTTTTTTAACTGGCCGGTCGGTTGACTTCTCAAGTGTGTAGGAGATCTGCTTACGGATCAGTGCGTTTTATTCTTGGACACGATACATCCACAGCGGGTGTTATCAAGTTTGAGTGCGTGTGTTTTAAGTGCATGTGTTTTTGTGTGTGTTTGTGTGTGATTGTGTGTTTTAAGCTGCAGCTGCTAATAGGAAGCTATTATACATTTTATCAAATCCAGTACAGCAGAACGCATTTGTTGAAGAGTTAAAGACTTAGTTTGTGTACACCATTTGGATGTTGTAAGGTAAGTTTTCGCTTATTTCTTCTCTTATTCGTTATGGGCTTTTCAGTAAAGCACGATATTATTATACCTCATTGATTGCCGGTTTTTTGTTTGTGCTTTCACACTGCCTACCCCGTCCAATTTCACCTATTTCTGTTTCATACACACCGTGCAGCGAAACCACTTGATCTTGAGCACACAGCATATCCGCGCTACCAACTCCAAATCACAAAACCAACACCTTCCTACGTGCCCCTCCCTTTGTGGATGTGCCGAACAGAAGCTTTTGGATGTGCATGAGTCATCCGTTTCCGCTTCGTGATTTGCACCACCTCCTCCCGTCCCCTACTTTGGTCGAACGTAACGTGCACGAACGCAAACGATTGACTTTACTTATTCACACTGCCAGGCTGCTATTCCCTCTCCCAACAAAACCACCCCCCCCCCCTCCACCACTCCTTCTCCACTAACAGTCGTCAATGTCGTTGTGCTGTAACAAAAACATTCATCCACAGCATGCTCCGATAATATGTCGCAACAGCTAATAATAATAAGATGGTCCTCGGCTGCATGTTGAGTGGATTCCGTGGAATTGGTTTTGCATGAACGCTAAAAGGTCACTTCTGATGTCAATAGACCTTAATTTAGTGTGTGAAAACATATACGATGGATAAAATGCACACAGTGCATCCTTACTTACAGAAGTGACGCAAAGTGCATTTACCACTGCAAGAGTGACGCACAGTGCATCCACTACCTGCAAAGCATGGTCAAGTTTGAATTCGCAACACAGACACAGTCATTGCTAGATACCGTTGGTCTAATTTAGAGGGGAGTCGCCTTTTCCGCTTCTTTTTATTCGTCCCTTTCTTTTTCTTTTATTTCCTTGGTGTAACGACCTACGGCTGTCATACTGGCTTCATATAGACTCTTGCTTGTAACCCAATAACAATCCGTCCTTGTTATGAGCGGACGAGTACAGATGAGATTCGATATCGTCCGACCTTTGAAGACCCGGCGCAGCTATCAAATAGACCACTGAATCGTTCCCAAGAAAGCCTCCACTAGATCCATACAGGGTTTCCCACGATTTATTGGTCAGTTTCCATGATTTTTTGGTGCGTTCCCACGATTTTTTGGTCGTATCTCATAGATTTTTGGTTCGTTCCTATAATTTATTGGTATTTTCCGATTTGATATCAATACAATCGGACCAAAAAATTCTGAGAAACGGCCAAAAATCGTGGGAACGCACCAAAAAAATATGGGAACCCACCAAAAATTGATGGGAACCGACCAATAAATCGTGGGAAACCCTGTAAGAAGAGAGGGTCTCTTAAGTCACCCAAATAATCGTTTCAAAGTTAGGAACTTCTGGAGGTTTAAACTCCAGAACTTCTGGGTTTTCTAAGTCAGAGATGTCTCATCTTTACTTCTATATGGACTACATGTAGAAGTTGTCTTTCCAAAATCAAACCATCAACAACTAGCATCATTCATCTTCCGCCGGATCCGTTTTTCCCGCCTTTCGCTTTCATAGCACACCAACCAATCATAATCCCTTGCAGTACATTACGTTACATCACCTCCAAACATGCCCATCCCATTCCATATCAGAGAGGGTAAAACCGCTCATACGCTCTAAAACCCACCGAGCCTCCCGATCATTCGCGGTCAGTGGCACAATTTTCCCGCAAAACACAAACTTTCCCGCAAAAAGCTCATCCTGTGCCATTAGACGCACCGCCAATCCTTATCGCCCCCGGAGAGCGTCCCAGTGCGTATGTGTTTATGTGAGCGTGTGCGCATGTATGTTTTAACATCACCTTGGGGACTCCCCAGCAACACCTTCGAAATGGCAAAACCGGTTTAGCCTGTCATCTCCACCCCCCCCCCCTCCCTTCTTGTTTCCCCGTCTCTATCTCTCAATTAATTCTGGATCTACGATTGAATAGCTCCCGACACACAGCATCTAGTGACCGGTTTACAGTGCACGGCGCAAGGGTCTTAATTAAGTTCGCCCCACAATGTACTCACACTTGCAAAACAAAAGCAACGGCCGTAGCATAAGTGCACGATCGTACAATCTATATGGCCCATTCGTTGACCAGTTCCACCCCATTGATGACATTTATTTTTAATCGTCCCGTCGGGAGACTTACACCTTTTTCCCTTTTTTTTGCTGTTGTTATTGTTTCTGTTCGATGTCACCGACGTCGTGTGCCCGGTAAAACCCAAACGTAAGGATTTTCCCATTCACGAGACTTCACGCGCGCGCCGGACGGTGCGATTGTGCGTCCCGCACAGGTGGGGGATATCCGTGGCAAACGTTAGAAAGAGAAAAAGAAAAATACAAACACGCTCGCAAAACGTCACCGCTTGCTTGGGTGTGCAGATTACGCAGGTTCGATGCTGCGCGCGCGCGCCGTATCTGTGAGTGTGTTGGACCTAACGCTGCCAAGTGGTTTGTGTGACACTAGAGCTACCGAGTAGGAAGCATTGGATGTTCGACTTCTTTCCTCTCTCTCTTGCTCTCACTCCGATGTAAGCGATACACACGATCTCGATCGGCTCCACGCTCCTGCTGAACTCCAGCCGTACTCTGTGTGTTTGATGTAGAAAAATCAGACCGTTTCTGTGTCAGTCTGTGTTAGTGGGATGCGCACCCCTTCGCGGGTACCACCCTTCCCGCTTCCCCTTCCCACGATCATCCTACGCATACTTTCAATCACTGATCGTGGGGCCGTTTCGAATGGATCGCCCCAATCACCACTACCACCAACACAAACGGTGGCCAATCGTTCCGGAACAGGTTCGCGATCAACCACTGACACATGCACACACACACACACACACACACAGATGCATTGCTTCCCAGTTTCACCCTTGCGTTGCGTCTCACACGCGATCGTGGTGAGGGTTGGTTTTTTTGTTTCTTCTCTTCCACTCCGTTGTCTGTCTGTATGTAATCTCATCGCATCGTCCACATACAAACCGGAACGGCGGTGCGAGCGCCGTGTATATTTTGCCCGTTTGTTTCTCCGTATTTTCCACACCCCTGCTTCTGTCCCTGTTCTCTTCAGTAGATGAGCGGGCGCGCGCGCGCATGTTACGATCGGCGCCAGAACGAAGCGGCGGAGTACTTACGAGGAGTCGGTTTCGGGAGCAGTGTTCAGACAGTTTTTCGTCCTGCTGCAGAACGGTTCAGTGTTGAAGGCGTCCTAGCTAGTGCACCGGGAACTTCCCCGGGGATAAACCAATCATTGGAGGATAGCAAAGTTTGCTTAAATTGTGCACACAAGGAAGAGCTTTCGATAAGTCGATTGCTAGCGGTTGCCACCGGTGGTGTGTGACATTGTACCATTTGCCGGCGGTCCCGAATGGTGTGCCTGCTTCTGGAGCACGGTTAGTGTTGAGCTGCCAGTGATAAGCCTGCCTCGGATGCCCCGTTGGCAGTGAGTGTGCTGAGTTTTGTTGTTTTTCTTTTTGTGACTAGCCTTGGGAACAAAAAATCAATGTGATAATGCGTTTGGCTCCATGGTTCGATCAGCCCAAAACTCGAACGAAAGTGAACGCGCCAAATTTAAGGTGTCTTTTGTGCAGTGTTGACCCATTTAGTGTTAAATAGTGCGTAGATCTTTCAACTCAATGCATTGCTCCAGTGGTTGTACCGATGGTACCTTTCACTCGCACTACGATTTCTCTAAATTTGATCCATTGCTTCTTGATGGCGTGTTCTTTTCTCTCTCCTATTAGCGCTGTTTTGATTTTGTGTTGTTGTTCGCGTCACAGACAGACTCTGTCGGAGTCTCTGTCGGACATGGCTGGAAATGTAAACCTGTTTTCAAATGCTTCTCCCACTCAGAAGAGACCTCTTTTATATCGGTTTACCGGATCGGTACCAGTAAAGCAAAAAGCCATCCCAACTGCTTCTTATAAGACATTATAATATCACACGCATTCAGATTAAAAGGTAGCGAAGTAAAAGCTTTTATTCCACACGCTACTGCTAGGCCGATCACAAGCCCCAGCATTTCCCCGTCTGCACAGTATCTGCCCATGCTTGAGAGCTTAGTTTGCCTGTTTCTTCTCTTGCTTTAACACGCTACATACCTTCCCCACCATATTTATTGGTTTGTTGTTGTTCCACCTTATTCCACCCCTTGTGCATGTTGTGAAGGCGTGCTTTGGCCTGTACGTTAGTGTGTGTGAGTTTGTGATCATGCGTGTGTGAAGTTTGTCTATACATGTTTGTGAAGTGCGCACTTTGTTGTTTGCCTGTTTGTTCGTCCACGCTTGTGGTACAGCTTTCAAAAAGTTTTATATTTTTGTTTGCATTTGAAAAGCTTCAAGTTCAGTTATTTGTTTTACTTTTGCTGCACTCTTATGTCGTGAAAGAGCAAACAATTCAACCGTTGTCGTTATTCTGTGTTTTTCTCTCTTTCCCAGGCGTTAGTGATCTAGTTTATTGTATTGTTTGTCATCGCATCTACAAGATGATGATCAATGATGTTGTGGTACAAGTAAAAGCGTAATACATTAGTACCAACAGTAACTATAACATTTTAAAGTTTGGACGTGAGCATATTGAAGAAGCATAAACTTTAGAGCTTAATGGCGGAGTAGGGCGTACTACACATCAGCAACATTTAATTGAAGCAATTATTACTACCGTGTGCCATTCCTCCGTATTTGTGCTGATTACCCGACCACCTCTGGTCAAGTGTTTCTGTGTGTGTGTGTGTTTGTGTTGTCCACAGTGCGCGAGTGCATTCACGTGCCCAGCTGCACGACTTCACTTCACTTCAAGACGAACGTGGTTCGGCATCGTCGGCTCACGCAGCTTGTCGGTGGGAGTGAACATTTGACTAAACCACAAACACATCTTGGCAGCAAAACAGTGCATCAGCATCAAAATACTATAGCAGCCATATACTATTCACACCACACAACAGCAATGGCGGGTTATGTCAACGGTGCAGGTATGGTTTGTGTATGCTTTCCATTATGACGCGTAGTGTTTTGAGTTTGCTTCATTGTTTGTTTGTTAATTTCGATCATCAACTATAGCTAGTTCAATCACAATGTCTACCGCATCGGGAGGAATCTATAATCAGTGTTTTTGATCAGACGCATCCCGATAACCTAAGTGATTGCACTTTGCCAATCCTGTGTCTAGAGCCATCTATTTCCTTTTGACCACCTACCAATACCAATTCTGGGAATGTTGCTAATCAACAATATGAGAAAAGACCTTAAAAGCGGTCTCGAAATAGTATTAAGTAGCGTCAAAGGATTTGTGCTTTAATCTGGAAATTATAGCATTCTAACATGTGGGTTGGACGACGACTGTGGGTTGGAGAGTTGGGTAGGGCGGGAACATGCTCATTTGATTATCTTGATAGGGAAATCCTCCATGACTCATATCGTAGAGCATGGGAATAATAATGCTCTACATCACTTCACCATCATTTCTACAACCTCACTAGAATTTGTGTCGCATCAGTGGCTGGGCATTAGTTTCCTGGTATCTTCTATTGTATTCTATTATTCTATTCTTTAGGGCATTAATACTCCTCAGACAATATGGATGTAGATTCATTACCCTGAATTTCATTTAATGTATCTTAATCTCCTTAAATTTCATTTTATGTTTGAATCATATGTATGTTTCTTAACAACCAATTTCTAGTTAAAAATAATACTACTTCTTATGGCATTGAAGGGGATTTCTAAACCCCCTGAATTGCCAACATTATTCTGGTGGCTCATGATCTATCAAACATAAACAGTAAACGCATCATTTCTTTCCTCATTTTACGAGCGGTACTTCCCAAAAACAAACCTCCGTCCCTCTCGAAGAAACCGTAACGCCACAGGCACAATACGTTACGCCGCCTATCGAATACTAATGCGCTGGAATGTCACGCAGCTCTGTAGCTAGCAGTTTGCATCGTAAACTGTTCTTATATTGCCAAAAATCCCCGACTGCTTCGTTACCTGAGGGCTGCTATAGTATTTTGATTTGATTTTCTTTCCTATTTTTTATGCTCTTTCCGCCCATAAGTGTGCCTTGTATTCAACATGTAACTTCTAGCAAACTGTTACTTTTAATTCAATCTTATCTCCTGACCATTCTAACTCTTTCTACGATACAAATCAAAGCCTATCGAAATTTACATAACAAACAGCTGACCTTGGTGCAGGCCGACTTGCCCTTCGCACCGGTCTCAAACCTCATCTTTCACCGCGTCTCCCTTGCGCATCAGCGGATGCATCATGCGGACGCCTGCTGCAACGCATGACCGCATTCGAGCGTTCGCAGATTCACAAGACCCGCACAATGATCAACTATTGTGTTCTAATGCACGCGATTCCCGGCTACCCTGCATCATCATCTTCCAGCGCAGTGCGTGGCACGATACATCTCCCAAAGCACAATACCACCTTGGGGAAGCTGTACCCTGACGTATGCGAGATATCATTTGCGGGAGATGTAATTTTTAAAATATATTTCCCATAATTGGTCCGATATCACCTGATCACCGGGCTGATGTGAGGTGCTAGCATCACCACTACAGGGCGCAAACTGGTTGTCTGTTTTTGTTTCCATATGTCCGTATGTATGGCAACTACTACTCCACACCCACATCCACCCGCTCGCCGGGTTAAAAAAAACCGAACAGAATGCCTCCGGTCAAGTGTTGATGCGATGATTAGGAATTGTCTAACTCACGGGGTTGGGCGTTTGGATGCGGTGGAGAGGGCATGGTCGTTATTATTGCTACTGATTATAATGGCGTTGGTCCCGGGTAGAACTACCCTTCCAGCTCTCTCAACCCTCCCAACCTCACATTACGTGGCGCATTTATTTCACGCGAGTAATGATGATATCGACGGGAGCGTTGAAGGGCTTACGGCCAAGCCTAGGTCGAATCTGCTATTCAGTTTGAAACCGGAGCTCATCCAAGTCAGCTCACCAGCAGTAAGCCTCCACCGTAGTGTGTACGCGTGTGTGTGTTTTTGGAAGCTCGTACGAAACGTTTTGCGCAACAAACAATGCGCAAAATGCATCGCTCGTTCGTCAATGTGCTGCAGCTGGTGCTGCTAGTGGCGGTAATGGTGTTACTAAGTGATTTATCAAGCGTTTCCGGCGCTTCTAGCAATCCGCTAGCCGATGACGAGGAGGTGACAAACGCTACGATGGGTATTGTGGAAAGTGTATCCACTGCCCGTGCCGCTATGGAACGCTTCAAGCAGAGCGTCCCAAGTGTGGACTATCTGCAGCTGGCCACAGCCGGGCTGCAGGAATATGTGGCCAATGTTACTGGGAGGTTCGAGGCAACGTTTAAAGACTTCACCACGCGTGAGCTTGAATCGGTGCAGCACGCACTGATCGAAACGATCCGCTACCTGAACGGGTACGAGTCCGTCAACTCGATCTCGATGCTGCAAAACCTCGACTACAGCATGTACAACCACAACCTGCTGCGCTCGATCAACAGTGATTTGCGGATCGCATCGATC
This sequence comes from Anopheles merus, assembly GCF_017562075.2. Classification (NCBI taxonomy): domain Eukaryota; kingdom Metazoa; phylum Arthropoda; class Insecta; order Diptera; family Culicidae; genus Anopheles; species Anopheles merus. Next base: position 34,367,551 of record NC_054084.1, on the reverse strand, counting down.
AGTCTGTCGGAGGCGTTGTTCGAGCAGCGCGACGTGAGCGTCGCGGTGGATGACATCTTTGCCGCAACGGATAAGCTGCAGGAAAATGTGATCCGACTGGCGGACGTTATAGAGAAAGGGGAGGCTTGGACGGTGGAAACGAATGCACGGGCCCTGGCCGCCCAGCAAGGGTTCAACGAATCGATCGACCAGTACCTGAACGGGTCACTGACGCAGGTGGAAGATATCGTAACGGCGCTGGATGATTTGCGCACCTACGAGGAGGATATGTACCGGCGGTTTAAGGAGAAGATCTCGATCACCTTCCCAAAATCCACCACCAACTACTTTATCGCGCTGAAGAAAGCGCTCGAAAATACGATCCAGAAGATACGCATCAACTTCGAGAATCTGAAGCTCTACAAGCACCGAGACATTGAGCAGTGGCAGTCGCGTGGTTCCATCACCGCCCCAATCGGTTACATGACGCAGGTTGCGGTGCAGGTCGCATCCGATCCGATGCTCTCGAACGATTGCACCGAGTCGTACATCGACAAGGTGCTCACATTCCCGAACTTTACGCTCGCCCACGTGAACGGTTGCCTGGCGGAGCAGACGGCAAGCGAGGAGAAAACGTTCGCGATCATCGCGCAACTGCTCGACACGTACGTGGTCGGGGCGATCAATGCGTCGTACGGTGCGTTTGACATCTGCTTCCGGTATGCGCCGCGCAAGCTCAACCAGTGTTTGGAGTTGGTAAGAGCAAACAAAACAGTGAAATCAAGTTTTGTTGAACTGTTGCTTTGATTTTGTTTTTATTCATTTTGTTGCAGAACGGTTACGAAAACAATTGGGCTAATGGAAGAATCTATAATGCGGCCAAACAGGTGGAATCGTTGGTGGATGGTGAGATACAGCACAACTTCAATGCATGTGTAGCGCAGAACGGGTACTTTCTGAATTATCACAACATTCAGGAGATGTGCATCTACAGCAAGAAACGAACGCGCTATCGTAATCGGTGGACAAAGAAGTAGTGCTTCAGCATTGCCCCATTCAATAAAGTTACGCCTTGCGAATGCTATTCCCTGTTGATCTTTTTAATTTGTCACTAGTGAATAATACGTCGACGTATCCGCGGCGGCAGACATGATCCGACACGACTCACGGAGTCCAGCGTTTCGAACGAACTGCAATACGCGATCATTGCACAGTGGCAGCTCTTCCTGGACCTGCTGGAAGTACAGCTGGCTGGCAAGGTCGAGCAGGAAGAACTTGTCCCTGAAGTCAATGGTAGCAACGATCTGGAGGATTAGAGATCAATCAAAACATGTCCGCGTTAATTCCCTACGTATTTACAACTCCACCTTCACCTACTTACATCATCCAAACATTCGCTCATCCTCTCGAACGGTTGCTGGAAGCAGATATTCAATCGCCCATAGACTGCGGTAACGTACGGTCGTAGGAAATTATTCGCAAGCGACACCAGCTGCGATGAGCCTTGATTTTCGAGATTCGTCTGCTCGGTTAGGCATGCCGCTACACGTGCAGTCACCTGTGCTGGAAGCGCGTTGAACGTCGTAACAAATCCAGTTGCGCAGAAATTTTCACCACTCAGTACGTCCAGCATGACGCGCGTGTACAGATCGGTTTCCTCTCGCAGGTAGCTGAGTGGGTTATTGCCCTCTTTGAACAGGGCACTCGTCCGCTCGAGATTCTGAGCGACCGTTGCCGTTCGCTGCAGCAAATTCCCCGTCAAATGATCGATCGAATGATTAAGCAGATTTAGCTTCTGATGCACGGACTCGCTAAACAGTAGCGGCCAGCGGAAGACGAAGCTTTCGTTCGTGTCTTTGAGGTGTGTTAGAAGCGAGTCGGCCGCCGTCAGAAAGCGATAGAACGATGTGTTTGATGCAGTATTGTACCGGTCAACGTTGGTGTTGATAGATGCCTGGTTTGTTCTTAGCAAGGAATACGATCGAGCCTGGAAGTCGTTGGCAGCGCGAACAGCTGCCACCAGGTTGCTAACACTGGTAGAGTACTCCCCGGATAGTCGCACAGTGTATTCCACTACATCCTGCAGCTGCTGCAGTGTCCCATTTGCCGACACTACCTGCAGAAACTGTTGTGTGTTTAGCGGCTGTCCAGCAACCGGCAGGACCGCATCACCCAACCGCACGAGTACTTCCGCCAGCTCTTGCACGTTTTGACCGAACGCATTCCGCAACTTCTCCAGATAGCTTGCCGTGTTGGAATTCACATCGTAGTTAAACGCCTCCTTCAACACATCGAGCGAGCTGGATAGGTTTCGGTTCCACTGTGCCACACCCTGGACGGCCAGCGTAAGCCGGGTGAAGACGACGGCCGATGCCGTGGTACGATCGACGGCAACCTGTGCCACCTCGCGGAACACCTGCCCCATCACGGTCGTCGTATTGCCGACGTAATCGCGCAGTGCCGCCGCTCCAGCGCTGAGAAAGTTTGAAGACGTTGGGTTCAGTCCACGAACCTGCAGCTGAGCGGCGTCTAGATTGCGCACCACCGTGCTGGCGGAGCTGGCAAGCCGGGCACCTTGCGGGAGCACATAATTGTTTCCGAAAAAGGGACTTCCTTCGGTACAGGCGATTGCAAGAAACAGCACAACGACAGGCACCTTCACTGAACTAGACGCCATCGTTCCACGGTTACTAGTGTGGTCTTGGCAGTGGACGAAAGGCTTTCTTATAGTGGTGCAGCGTTTTTTATCGCTATCGTAAACACGATATCGCTGTTGAATTTGCTTTTGGTGGAACCGGTGGCAGTAGAACGTGTTGGTGGTTCCCCATCTTGCAGCTAAGGGGAATTTCTTGCTTAACTGCACGCCCCAATACAGAAGCTAATACTGTCTTAGGTAGTGCGCCTATCACACCTGCATCAAGGTGTTTGCAGTTGCTGCAACGAAAACCGTTTCTGAGAAGACGTTACGATTGCGTCTGTTTACATTAGGCGTCTTATCTCGGGAGGAAAGCAGTGAAAGATATTAATATCTTAGCACACTACGCTTTCAAGAATCGTTCCGAGATCATTCAAACATCAGCAAGAACTTCTTTCTAATTAACTTGTAGCTGTAATTACACGACCACACGTCTCTCGACAAGTCAATCGCCCCTGGACTCGCAGATGACTGGTCAAAAACAAGAAGTGCAGTAGCAGTAGTCTTAAACAAACAACACCGTCTGTGATGCATTTCCAACCCTCCCGGGGTGATGCACGATCGCTTTCACCAGAAACAACAGACCAGATGACAGACAGGCACTGTTTATTGTTTATTGCAATATCATAAGCCGGCCACCGATCGGCCCATTGTTTGTACACAAGCGGCTTCAGTTAATCGTCCCGTGTCACGCACGGGAGAGAATGAAAGAAAAATCTGTCTCAGTGTCATGGCGCTTGTTGGAGCAAAACATCAATAAAAACCACCACCAACCGGCGGGTGAAGATCACGATCGATGTGGCACCCCTGGCCGCGAGGTGAAGAAAGAACAAAATGATGGCGATGAGAGGATAAAAAAGAACTTTTAATCCTAAAGATGTTCGCGAACCCACATCACTTCCTTGTTGGCGCGCGGCTACGGCACTTGGACAAAAGGTGTGTGACAAGCGCGCGACCGCGCCATGCGGTACATTATCTTGCGTTTCTGTCTTGTTGGTGCATCCGTTGTGCAAACTGCACCATCCCCTGCTAAAACACACAGCTCTGACCACTTGCTGTGTGGTGTGCGATGTGGGAATGATCTTGAACCGGTTTCACCAGCATCGGACTGCGTGCGTTACACGCTTCCCATCTGTTTGCTTGGAGGTTCTTCGTTCGATTTTTGTTTTATTTGTTTCGCTGCATTTACCACCCACCTAACCGCTGCGTCGCGTAATTCCATCCATTGCCCTGTTTCGTCGTACCAAACAATGCGTGATGATGATCGTGCATGTGTGCGTGCTCCGAGTCCAAGATCATCCAGTGTAAACGTGTAGGGTAGCGTAGTCGGTAGTAGCAAACTGCTGTTGCTATTTATACACCCTAACCCTTCGTTTGGGACAGTACTGCACAATACCAGACTGCGAGCAAATGGTGCACAACACTGAAATATTGTCGCCATTTCCTCTATCTCGACCTTGAGCGGGTGGATTAGATTCGACCGATTGTGGATGAAAAGAGGGACAGGATCTTCGGCAGCAGGGGATTAAGTGATCCGATCATTTGTCCGAAAGCGTCGTCATGCTTGCTTCCGTGAGCAGGCGAAGATGATACGTATCCATCCATTCCCTGCCCACCCCGGTCCGATCAAAGCCCCGGATCGAGTGCGATGGCAGCATGATTTACGACGCGAAGCAATTTATGGCCATCCATGGTTGATGTTCGAAAATTGCATTCGGTGTATGTACCCTTCCATCAATGCCACGTGCCCTGGGGGGGGGGGGGGGTTGGCCCTTGTAGGGTGACTGAACGCTCCCCATCCCTCGGGGTCATCAAGGCGGAACGGCGGTTAAAAGTCAAGGAAAGCTACGTACATCGCTTCCAGCAAAGAACAAAGCCAACGCGCGGGACATCATATAAAAGCGGGAACAAGGAACCCACATGCAAATTGTATGTGATGCAACACATGCTAAATCTGTCATGGATCGCTTCTCGTTTTTTTGTCATTTTGTTCGAGGCACTTTGAAGTCAATTCGCAAACTCGCACGCGGTTAATTAACAGAAGATACTGCTCACCCCATAAGTGACTGCTCATTAATCTTGTCCACATAGGAAACCAGCACGCTGTTGTATTAACGTCTTTTTTCTGTGTCTCTCTCTCCCGCTGTACACGATCGCACACGAACGACAAGTGTTCAATTGCGTGTTACGTGCCCAACCAATGGGAAGCGGTGGACCATTTCATTTCATTCCCCGATGACAGCGACTGCACCATGCGCCTCCATCGGGACGGGAGCAGACAGTAAAAAGTGAAAATGCATTCGCAAACCCGTCAGCTACCTGGGGGGGGGGGGGTGATGCACATTCCTTTTCTTTTGCTGGAAGGATGGAAACGATTTATGGAACTTTGCGCTGCTCTAAATGGGAGGAGCTGACATGGGCTGGGATGACAGTGAGACATGATGATCTGTATGGGATGACACTTGGCACCTTTGTTTTTGTGGTAATTAAAATACCGAACAACAGGTCCTATCCCCCCATGCGTGGTACGCGCTCCCTAGGGAATGGAAAATCTTTCTCCAACAAGTGCGCTGGCAAGTGTGTCTTCTTTGTGTGCAGCTCCTTGCTGTTTGGGGCACGTTCCAACAAGAACGAAGAAGGGAATGCAATCGCTACAGGCCAGACTGACCTTGCTACAACCTTAAACTTGACTGCTTGCTCAACCCTACAATACAAAACCGAAGCTTCCGGAGGTCGTGATTTGCATAGAGAAAACGATCCACGATTGAATAATGATACTTTTGGGTGGGCTCATGCTGCTCACTTCCTGTCCATAGTCTGTGGCCCCGCGGTCCTGGGGGCTCGTCCAGAGGTCGTTACTACAGAAAGACTGAGTTATGACTTCTTTTTTTGTATTCTCTACACTCACCTGTACAACCGGTGAGGCACAAAAGACCTATCGTGCGAGTCGTTTGAAGCGACCGCTCGATATGAAAAATAAAAAAAAATATATGTAAGCAATCGATAACGCGTTACCATGCAAAATGGATGGTGGTCAACAGAAAGGGAACCATCGGTGGTAGTCCCACAAACGCTAGCTTTCTTACCGATAAAACTTTGGAAGTGGAGGAATAAAAACAACAACATAATTCTACCTATGTACATAGAAGCCACCATGCTAAAACATAACACCTCGTCTCTGCGGGCTCTAATAAACAGAGAAGGGAAAGAACAACAGCCCCCATTGGAATGTGTAACTCTCGCACTTTCTGTACAGCAACCCGCTTAGGAACACACGAAGCACACGAAATTCCTACCCGCCACATATTCTCACCCACAATGCTCACTTCCGCTAACTACCACGCTGACCAAGACCGTGGATTCCGTGACCGGTTTTGCGGGGTCGGTCGGTGCTTCGTAGAAACGCCGTTGATTACCTCCTCCACCTAGTCGTAGGGGAAAATGGAAGGAAATTGAGCTAGAACATTTCCCCACAAACACAGACACACCTATGAGGGGGTCCTTTTGTGCTCGGGCTCGTGGGCTGGGACTTTCACAACCACTTGCAATGCAATCGATAATAAACATACCACCAAGGGGGAAGCGCATTGTTAGGAAAGCGGAAGTGACAGATGAGTGGAAAAGGGGGAAAAAGAAAAATTCTTGACATTCCACACAACCCGCGCTACGGAGGAGAATCATTTCGACGGGCGTTGGGGTGGTTTATTTTCACTCAGTTTTTGTGTCATGCGTTTTCGTGTTAATGCTCTGGTTAATAACATACAAAACATGTTTATAAACACATCATTTGTGGCTCAGTTTTTTTGTATCAGTTTTTGCTCATCTATACTAATCAAAATATTTTCGCATTTCTGTGTTTGTTTGAATGCTCTTTAACTTACACGAATGTTCTCTGTCTCTCTCTTTTCCTTTTTGTTTTTACATTCTAGCAGGAATAGACCTGTTAGATGATATTAGTAAGTATGTGCGCCTTTTAGTATGCAATCCGTTTACTTTGACAGCTGTCAAAGTAAGAAAACCATCATCAGTTGAATAATTTGCGGAATAAATTAATGCTAATTAAAATATTCCAACTTTCGATTAGTTACTGATTTTTCTCTATCTCTCTTTCTCTGCTTCTTTGTTATTACAGATGCAGCATTTCTACCAATAGAGGGCATTCTAGGAGAAAGTGACCTGTTGGATGATATTAGTAAGTAGCCATGCCCCTGATATTATGCAATCTGGTGAACTCAACAGCACGAACATCTGTTTCACTCTCGACCCTGACCGAGGAAATCTCACCCGCAAACCACGCGCAGATTGCTTGACAAATGCATTTAGGCTAGACTATCTTCACGCTATCTGTTTTTCACACTTCGGCGCTATCAGACCGTACCGGATGCGCCCAATTGCACGGCTGCAATGCAATCCGGCTAGACGGAATATTTTTAACAATTTCAATTGCGATAGTCAAGACATAATTTGCTACAGTCGGCTTTGGAAAAACAAGTGGCGTTTATTCGTCTATCAAATACAAAGAAAATTCGAAAAAAACGAAGGTACACGGTGAGTGTTAGTTTGGACACAGTGGTGTAATTAGTTTCGCACACACTGATTTATGATGTCTCTTCTAGGGAGCGTCTTTTGCCCCCTACACCCGAATGACTAAGCCCCAAAAGATAGCAATCAATTCTGCTGCTGTGGTTAGAAATGGTCCTTACTCTTTCTCTTTTTCTGCGGCAATGTCGTAGGCGCACCGAGCGCCAAATAAATTGGCGTGATGGTGCGCCTGATGTCTATTAGTCATTGGGATAATTTTTAGCATTGAGCTACACTGAACGCTACCACCGAGAAGCTGAAGAGTTGTTTATGATAATCTAAATCATTACCTCTCGTTTTGTGGCGCGGTTTGAAAGAGTTTAAAGCTCTTATTTATACGATCTACGTCTTACAACTTGTTGTGGATACTAGTTAATGGTCTGAGCTAGTGTTACTAGTATGGATTAGCTCCTAACACACACACACAATGACTCAGCATCTTGAATGGCTTAAGCTGAAAATCATACCCCCATTTCCACACCAATTCTTGGAAACCCAAAACTTCGCCGTCCATCCACTGTCCTGTCTATCGTCGTGCTCCGCGCGTAACATCTTACTCTTGATCTTCCCTAGCGTCGCACGGAAGATGTGTTGGTCCATTGCGTCACATTTGTGCAAAAGAAAAAAAAACAACCACACGCCCGGCAAATCCACATCATACAGCACCTGTCGCCTAACATTCGATGACATGAAAAATGAAAAGAACACTTTTCAGAACTGCTACGCAGCATTACACTTCCCCCAGTGATCCAGATCCAAAACGTGCTGTGGGACAGAAGGGTGAACACAAGCCGAAATCCTCATTAAATACATCAACACAGACTTGGCTGTGAAGCCAAAAAAAAACCGCGCTGGTTGTCTTTTAAATGCTGACACTCTGCTTCCGATGAAAACGGTACGCCAAAAACGCTGCACGACGACGCAGCCGCGAACGATCATTGTTCGTGTCATGCATTTATTTTTATGTTTGTACGATCATCGTCATCGTAACATTCGGCGCAGCAAAAGGCAACCAACGCACGTGTTTCATGTTGGCTGCGGATCTCGTGCTAACGCGTGGGAAACATTTTCGGACAATCATCCTGTAAATTTTTGCTGTTTTTCCAACAAGGTGCTGATCACGCAAGGTGCTCGTGTGCCAACTGTGAGCTGTCACCGCGGTCGGAATTAGGCCATTTTCGCATAATTATTGCTTTCATTAAGCCTTTCGCTAATCGATCTACTTTTCTAATTCCAATCTTTCCCAAGAGTATGAGCATTAAACTTCCTTTAAAAAACCCATAGAATGACCTTTACATCTCCCTAATCGCCGCTCACACGCGAAAGCATATTGCTTGGGGTTACGTTTTGTCGGTCAGTTTTGTTCCCTCTGCCTATTCCTCTTCTTCTGTCACTCTACCGAACGCACACCCACATAAAAGTTGCTGTCAATTTTCCGACCGACGATCACTGACGTTTGAACGATCAGTCTGATCCGCCTCAAGAGAACGCGCGTATGTTCTCCGCTGGGAGAATGCGCCTCTCTAGTGACCTATCCCTACAATCGCTAGAGCGCTACGAAGCGAAAGAGAGCACGAGAATGCTCATGCGAGAGAGTGGGGAAAATTTTCCCAACATTTTCCGTCATTTTCCCAAACGGTAGCGACCAGTTTTTGCCTCACGCCAGCACACGCAAGTCACAGTCGTCGAACCATCGTCGGTGTGAGAAAATTCGATTCGTGATCATTGAGGTTCGGTTACTTTTACATTTACAGTTTAAAATCCTTTTTCGCGCTGTTGTATCGCTAAAAAAACGTATTCAAAACTTAATGTGACCAAGTGAAGTTTTGTTTCGGACCTGAAACTACCCGCTTTAGATAACTTCTGAATCTGCTGTGCTGTGTCAAAATCTGCTTCATTTGCTGTACAAAATTTGCTCTTTTCGTTTCCTCTTCTTCCTACTCTTCTTGAGCTGCTCTGTGACTAACCTAGTGAAAAAGTTCAAACATCCAACCAGTGTCTAGGGTCAATTCCAATACCAGTTAGAATGGAATTCTTCACCCAATCTCGTTGTCCAGTGATTGATTTTTTTTTTTGGCCAATAGAGAGGGAGTTGGAGCTTAAAAATAATTTTCACCCAGTGAGATGCAGATGTTAAATGTGTATCTTCTCCCCGGGAACGTCTAAACGTCCGCTCAACATGACTGCTGCAACTCCCGGCAGGGCAGACAGACACACAGAGTACCCGTTGATGCAGGCCCCAAACTCAGGCCCCGCCACAGTGGCTCTCGATAGTGCGATGAAAATGTTTAAAAATAGATTTCTCCATTACAGTCAGGCAGACATTCAATCGGGCAACCGTGCAAACCGCCCCGTTGGTGTGGTGTGGTCGCAGACACAACCACATGATGAGATATGTAGGAACGGTGCTAGCTCACCGGGAGCGCTTCTAAATGAAATAGAAAGTGGAAAATTAGAACAGAGAGAGATAGATAGAGAAGGAGCGAGAGTGTTGCAGCAGAAGATTTGGATTTATTTATTTTATTCCCTAATATTCGGAAACATTTGAGCGGACAGGCTCTCTCTCTATCTCTCTCGTGCTCTCGATCCCTTAGCTGAACACCTTCAAGCGGATGAAGTTGGCAACGAACACACTGGGAGAAGATCAGGTGTAGTAGCATTAAAGAAGAAGAAAAAACCTCAATTTGAAATCATCGTACAAAATTAAACAAACTCGATCATATAACACGATCGATGGTGTGTTCATCGCTTTCGAATCGAAACGATCTGTTATTTGCCTGTACGCTAGACCTACACATACCCTCCTACCAGTAGAACCTATATTTAAATTCGTAACCAGTTGTGCTGTTGTACGTGTAGATATCCAGGATTACGGTCATTAGTAACACCCATTCCCAATTTCCCTCGTGTCTGTTTAGGTATCTAGACGATCTCGTGTAATCTGCGGTAGGTTCTCTATGTACAAAACCTTCCCAAGATGTCCTTTCCAACGCGTCCATACGACCCCCTTTCTTCCGGAAATGTATCTCGCTTTCGTCCGACTAGTGATGATGCCTGCGAGCGACGTTACAACTCGTCTGCCTCATCAGACACGTCCACGTCCTCGTCCGACTACGAGTTTCTCAATCTCTTCCACAAACTCGATCATCTCCAACGATCTCCCCTGGCCGGCATGTACAACATGATCGTGCACAGCAATCCCGACGTAGTTGTCAATAGTGCCGTGTCCACTTCTTGCTCTACCGGTAGTGCTGGTGGTGATAAAGAGAATGTACATACAGTTCTTCCTTCCCCAACTATTACCGTAACATCGCCTCCACCACCTCCAGCAACTACAACGCCCCAAGAACAGCACGAATCTCCGTCCAAAGAACCTTTATCTCCAATAATACCACCAAAACCAATCCAAAAACCATCTCCCGCGCCCCAACCGGAAGGTAATGATTGTAATTGTAGATAAAATCTGCTCAAGACACTTGTGCTTTGTTGTGGAATTGCTTTTAAGCCTTCGTGTGCTGTTGATGTTCCCGATTTAACACCGTCCTTTGTTTGTGTACACTATGAGATCTTTATCTTTATGCCATCGTTCTTTCTTTCTTATGCACCTTCTCCTCCACAGTTCACGTAATCGGTAAAGATATACGCGAAGAGATGCCCCCAGTACCCAACCAGCGACCGTACGTGGAGATCACGGAGCAGCCGCACCCGAAGGCGCTCCGGTTTCGCTATGAGTGCGAAGGCCGCTCGGCCGGTTCGATCCCGGGCGTCAACACCACGGCCGAACACAAAACGTTCCCGAGCATACAGGTGCACGGGTATCGGGGTCGGGCAGTGGTCGTTGTGTCCTGTGTCACCAAGGAAGGTCCCGAGCATAAGCCCCATCCGCACAATCTGGTCGGAAAGGAGGGCTGCAAGAAGGGTGTCTGTACGGTGGAGATCAACAGCACGACGATGAGCTACACGTTTAACAATTTGGGCATTCAGTGCGTCAAGAAGAAGGACGTCGAGGAGGCGCTCCGACTGCGCCAGGAAATTCGGGTCGATCCATTCAGAAGTAAGTTCGCTTCGCTAGAAACGTTTCCGAACTTCAGACATTTAATTCCCATTTCACTTTGCAGCTGGATTCGGTCACGCGAAGGAGCCCGGCTCGATCGACCTCAACGCTGTCCGACTGTGCTTCCAGGTGTTTCTCGAGGGTCAGCAGCGGGGCCGCTTTACCGAGCCGCTCACGCCGGTCGTGTCGGACATCATCTACGACAAGAAGGCGATGTCGGATCTGATCATCTGCCGGCTGAGTGACTGTACCGCCCCGGTGTCCGGTGGCAAGGAGATCATTCTGCTGTGCGAGAAGGTGGTGAAGGAGGACATTAAGGTGCGCTTTTTCGAGAAGAAGGGCAACACGATGGTGTGGGAGAACTATGCGGAATTTTCGCACACTGACGTGCACAAACAGGTGGCAATCAGCTTCCGGACGCCACCGTACAGAACGATCGACATCAGTGATCCGGTGCGGGTGAGTACCATTGAGCAACCCGAGAGAGGTATTGGTTGTTTCTGATGCACTCCCTTTCATTCTTTACATCCAGGTCTTCGTACAGCTGGAACGCCCGTCGGACAACACCTACTCGGAGGCGCGTGACTTCCAGTTCATCCCGCTAGACACAGGTAGGCGTCGGTTTTCGGCACTGCACCGTGAACTCATGAAAAATCCTAGCTCCGACACGCCCGAGAACCAGCTGTTCAAGCGCATCCTGCTCGAGGGCTCGAACCGGTCGGCCCTGGAGCAGCAGATGAAGCCGGCCAATGGGTTCGCGCCCCAGCGCACCGAGCAGGTGGAGGTGATCGTGCTCGACACACCGAACGTGGAGGACAAACCGTTCGTGGCGGAGGCGGTCACGAGCGATCAGAAAACGACCGAATGGATACAACGAAACGAATTCAACGACGGTGGTTCGGGCTCGGGCGATGACAATCAGATGGTCACCGGTGACACGAACAACAACGTTTTTCAGCCCAATTCGTTCGATCTGCCCGATGGCACGAACAACCAAGTAGATGAAAATGCCAACGGAATGGTCCCTGTTGCTCCTGCTGCTGCTGCTGCTGCTGCTACTGGTTCTGCCGCCGTTCCGGATGACGATCAGACACTGAAGGAACTGTTGGAACAGGTGGCCGAACTGGACGAGATCTACACGGATCATCAGCTGCGCCGGGAGAACCTAATGTTGGAGCAGGAGCTGAAGCAGCTCGAGCAAACCGTCCCCGTCCAGCTCGGCTCGCCCGGTGGCCAACCGATGGACATTGACGAGGTATTTGACGATGCGGCGACCTACACCAGCCTTCAGCGTGCGTTCAAGAACCCGCTCTCGATCACGCTCGGTCCACCGATTCCACCACGCCCCGAGCACGCCAAGCTGGACGCGGGCGTGTACGATGCGGTCGAACCACTGCACGTGCCCACGATCGACGTGACCTCGCTGAAGCGTGATTCGCAGGAGCTGGAAAAGCTACCACCGCTGCCACCGAAGCGTGCCAAACCGAGCGTACAGAACAAGGAAAACAACGCGCTCGATGCGAACGACGAGGTGCTGCTGAACACGATCATTCGCAAGGGTTCGATGCGCAGTCTGGCCCCGCGGCCCCAGTCCGATCAGATCATCATCATGAAAACTCCCGACAGTCCGCTCAACAAGAAGCTTCCCCCGACGCCACCTACTTCCCCGACGAAGTCGTCCTCGGGTGGCAATGGGGCGAGTGATTGTAACACGCTGCCGAAGAATGGTGCCAAGAAGCCGGGCTTTTTCTCGAAGCTTTTCTCGCGCAAGAAGAGCAAATCCGACCTGACCGCTAGCACCAACACGCTGAACCGCAAAAACACACCGGGTGGTTCGAAGGAACCGAGCCTTTGCGTGGACTTGGAGGCCAAGGAGGGTCAGTCGACGCATCGTAAGGGTTCGCTGCGTGATGCTTCTGGGGAGAAGCGCAAAACGGGCAAACCGGTCGCGCGCAGTGTCAGTAGCGTCAGCGCGAGACGACCCGCTTCGGATGCGAACTGTCCGGACTATATCTACATCCCGCTGAAGGGCGACGGGCCGACGGGTGGCATGCAGTCGCGCAACGGTGGCAGCGGTACGCACCTGTCGCTCCCGGGCAATGATTCGTACGAGCGGGCCAGTACGGCTTCGCTGCCACCGCTCGACCGTAAAGCGGTCAGTGCGCTGCAGCTGGATGTGCCGATACAGGACGGAAATCTCGAGCTGGTCGCGATCGCGGACGCTCGCAGCATAAAGAATCTGGTCGAGGGTAACTACGGGGTGCAGCTAGACCCGAACGTCGATCTGACCGAGGCGGAACACTTTGCGCTGTACACGTCGATCGCACCGAACGCGGCACTGAGCGAGTTTGACGAAACGTCCTGCTACTACGCGCCGGTTGAGCCGAATCCACTCGCCAGCAGTTCCCAACAGTATCCACTGAACCAGCAGCAGCAGCAGCAGCAGCAGCAGTTCCAGCAGAGCCAACTCACGCGGATGGTCACCGATAGCGATGTTTGAGAGGAGCTGAACCATTTTATTTTTGATCCCCTTTTATGGCCAGAGCTACTCCAGAGCAATGATTTCTTATGCATATCATAGAGCAATTGAAACTCATCCTGTCCAGGACACAATGATACTAATGTAACGTTTTTTTTTTCTTTTTTGTTTTTGCATATTATTTTGCGGTTTTCGCGGTCCTCCCCATACACACGCGTGCGCACGCAAACACACGCACACACCAACTGCTTGTTTCCCAAAATCAAAACGCAAAATCTGAACCAAAACAGTCGATCTCCGAAGAAAGCGGCAGAAGCTGGCGGGTTCGTCGAATGTGTTTTTGCCGGTAGTAACGGCCCCATTGCCGGGCCCATCGCCCCCGAGCAGTCTGGGCATGCCGGGCAATATACCGAACCTGTCGCAGCTGGACGCAACCGGCGGACAGAGTGCGTCGACGAGCGGTTTACCCCGTAAGTTACACCAACATCTTTCGAAGCTTTGTGGGGTATTTTTGTACTGGTTCTGGACACACCATTTCCCCATTACCCGCACAAACACAAATATTACATATTTTCCTTCCGTTGCGTTAGTCCTCTTTCTTGGTGGAGGGTCCGTTGTCTACTTCGTCCATTCAAACTGCACAATCACTAAGCTCCATAAGCCCATCCTCACTGTATAGTTGATCTCTTTCGACTTGGTTTACCATTGGGTTTACTCATTCTCATACTGTAGTTATCGTCACTTCGTCCTGCACCAGTCTTCGTGTTTTTGTGATATTTCTGTGTCCAATTTTATGTCCGCTGTCCCTTTTTCCCTCTTCCCTTTGCGTATCTTCATGTCTGGAGATGCTTCCGTCCACAATTCATCATTTTGTAGAATCAAAACACTAAAAACACAACTGTTGTTTGGCATTTTTGGGAGCAAAACATAAAGGGTTAGCATCCATTTTATTGGCTTGTCTTGGGCTGGTGGAAAGGTTGTATGTCGTATTCGAATTGGGCTGACTGTGGTTCCTAATTGTTGTTTTGCTCCTTTGGGCTCATTGGAAGTTGTCGTCGCCGGTGATGGTAGAAAATTGGAATTGATCGTACCTAAACAAATAACAAGTAACAAAAAACCAAAAAATAAAATACGGTAAAAGGGTTAACTAACGAGTGAAATGACACACACAAAAAACAGTAAATCCGTTACAGCATAAACTCGTAACAATTTGAACGAAGCAACATTGCCATCTATTTGTGAAATTTGTTAGCAGCACGTGCGAGAACGCGCATGTGCGACCCGGTGCGTAGGACAGTTTTGAAAATAACGAACCTTTATATTGTTGCCGACATTGTCCAGGGGAGGGTTCGGGGCATCTAAGGTGTTCAGATGTTGAATTTTTGTATTGGAATTTAAAAAAAGGGACTCGTGTCAGCTTTTTTGACAACCAGATGAAGAGGAGCTTGCTCGGTCAGATGTTTGTTGGAGAGCTTTGGAGAGCGTAGTGGAACGAAATACCTTTTTTTACAATGTTGTACTTAGCAGGGGGGCGAGAGCTCCTAACACGAGCCTTCCCTATTTTACTATAATTATAGTGAATTTTAATCGGATGTCATTTAAAAGCGTTTACATGTACTTTTTTGTCCAAAAAAACATGCCAGGTAGTAGGTAGGAGCTGGTAGTACTAGTACTTTGCAAATTGGTTTTGAGTTGTTTTCTGTTTTTTTTTCTGTTTGTTTTTTTATTGTTGGTCATCTCGAATGAATTTGGTAAACTATATACTTAAATATATAGAATAAATCTATTTAAAATTGGTGACTTAAAGAACTGTAAAACGGAGCAACTATTGGGCATATTGGTCTTGCTGAAAAAGAGAATTTGGGTGCAGTGTTCTACAATCTCTATATAAAAACGTCTTTGTAATAATAACTTTAAAAAAGAAACTCAAAACAAGTAAACTCAAGTCTTGCAGCAAGCGAAATATCGAAACCAAATACAATAATACAAACAAACAAAAACTCCCCTATACCACTTATACTAGCAATTAGGTAACAATGTGAGCTCAATGTTGACTCCGTAAATTTGTCGCAGAGCGACTTGAGTTAGTTTTTACTAGTTTAATACTTACCGAAGATGAAAAATGTGAATCTTTATAAAAGATGTAACAAATAAAAAGCCGTGGTGTGGAACAAGTGGAAAATGAGTTGGAAGGCGTTGAATTTGTTAATCGTTACAGGGAGTGTTTGTAGGTAAATCGGTAAATTACAGGCTAGAAGTTACGTT